>NC_081183.1:80872809-81032373 GCF_029867415.1 Vicia villosa
GCCTTACACACGGAAGATTGGATTACCTGAATCACGAGCCTTACTCCTACTATTTCCATTTCGCAAATGAGCTTTATATTCTCTACGACGCCAACAATAAGTTTGATTACATCGCGTTCAGTTTGAGCAGGGAAGTAAACTAGGTCTTACTATTCCTTTTCGAGCTTCTATTTCATACCTTAAAGGAGATTTGGCTCTACTTTTATGTCTTAAGCATAATGCACGAAAGAAGAGTATGTCATCTCCGATTTATGCTTGATAGTTCCAGTTCGTAAGCCAGTCAGCAAGCCTATTCATTCCATGCAAGCAAGCGGGCCAACGAGTAATAGGCTTTCAAAGAATCCCCTTCTCTACTGTATGTCCTTTCTTTTCCTTCTTAGTGCGTAATGGGAAGAGATGATGCTATTATATACTTTATCACGCATGATTTTCTTTTAGGATTTTATCTTAAATTCCCCCTAACTATAAATTTTATAATAAAAGATAAGACTTTGAAATCTTGGCAAGCACAATAATAAAAAACCTAAAAAACTATTTCTTTCTTTTTCGCAATTAATAAGTAGAAGATCGCAAACTAACATCACACTAGCTAACACTCATTTGCAAAACTAACTAAATGGATCTTGTTGAGTACAACGGATGTGAGGGGTGCTAATACCTTCCCTTGCATAACCGACTTCCGAACCCGCTTTTGGTTGCGACAACCATATTTATCTTTTCTTTCGTGGATTTTACCGATATTTTTTCCATTTCTTGAAACAAATAAAGTTCGATTGCGACTCTTTTATATTTCAAACGTTCCTTACGCTCGAATATTTTTCGCGCTGCGACAATTATCACACTAAGGTGACAACCCACAACACCAAGAAATATACCTATACAACAACTTCTCACCTCACGTGAGCTATCTTTCAATATTCTAACAACCTTAAAACCTCTTTATCCATTTGTCACGTATATTATTCTTTTATTTAGTATAGATACCAATACATTCTTGTTGTGGATACAACTAATTTACCTAGATCTTTGTCTCTAAAGCTATGTTTGGGAGTTTGGAGGGAAATTTTTAAAAAAATATAGAAAAGTATTTGATATTTTTTTAAAAAATAATTGTATAGAATTATAAAAAAAAGTGTATATCATTACTATATTTTTAATTTTTTGAATACTTTAACAACGTAAAAGATATTTTGAAAATATATGTAAGCCCTAAAAAACCCTCAGAAGCCCTCCTTTAATATAAATTTTGAGTTCCATCATATTAGAGAGTTTTTAGTGTTATGAATAAAAACAAACCCTCTAAAATCTTCTCAATCAAAATCATTGAATTCTTTTCACTCAATCCTTCTATTTTTTCAAAGCCCCCTCTCTACTCCTCCAAACTTCCAAACATAACCTAAATAAATTTGATTTAGTTTAACTATTGTCACAATTTTTTTTCTTGTGAGACTATGTCATGTTGTCCATAAGTTTCACCATGCTCGGAAGGATTCGAAGGGTGGATTTTCAAATTGTTGATGGGTTTCGAGGACAAGAAAGTGATTTCCATAGGCTTCCATGTCATCACAAAATAGAACAGAAAACATAAACTAAACAAAACAAAATCTGCACAAAATAGAAACAATAGGGAAAACTCACAACACTCTTTGAAACCACAACAATTTATAAACTAATTCATAATGATTCATCAAATATCACAACTATTTAACAAAATGTATAATTTCTTGCTACATTGAGTCTTAGCTTATTGTACAAAAGGAACACATAACTGAAGGTGTAGGAATGGTCAAAAGAATCCAGTAAAAAATGGCAGGTGCAAACACATAAATGCGAGATGTCACTTCTTTAAATATCCAGAAAGAGTGATTTAGTTGATCAATTGTAGCTGAAAAGATCAACCTTCAGACGTCGTGACTAAACGCTTGGAGTTTGAGTCTTGCGTTTTGCAAGGTAACAGAAATTTGGGAACTGTGATTTGTCAAGTCTAAATTGATTTGCTTGTTTGTTATAATACTTCATCCGTCTCACAATGAGTGACCAGAACACTATTTCACACATATTAAAAAAATGTATAAAAGTAAGACAGAAAATATTATTTTTATTATAGTACCCTTATCATGTACTTCCTCCGTTTTTTATTATAAGTCGTTTTGGAAAAATATTTTGTATTTTAATATAAGTCGTTTTACAATTCCAATGAATAATTAATGCTATTTTTTCTATTATATCCTTAAATATTTATTATTCTCTCTCATTTCAATTATATAAATTTATCTTCCACATGTCATTAATGAAGGATAATTTTGTAAAAAACTACATAATTTCTCATTTTCATACAACAGTTATTATTTTTCTTAATCTGTGTGAAAAGTCTAAAACGACTTATAATAAAAAACGGAAGCAGTATTGAAAATTGTGAAATTTTTATTAATTGTAAGATAGAATTGGAAAAAAAAATTAGAAATTAAAATGAATCATTCATTTTGAAATATCATTCTATTCCAAATAAATTACTCGTTGTGGGATGGAAGTAGTATACACTAAGTGTTGATTGTATAGTATTGTTGAACTTAGTGGAGAATTTATAGAATTAAAATAGTTAACTAATTAGTTAATTATTTTTTTATGAACTAATTATTACCACACAACCATTAGCCTGATTATAATTATAATTAAAAAGATCAATTACATTAAGAATTGAGTTAAAAATATATACTCATTTCAAAGCTCATGACTAAACCAATAAAAGTGGCAATAACAAAGCTTTTTTTGTTGTGCTATAGAGAAGAAGAAGATTTGTGAGCATAACTAATTAAAATATGTTAACATATGTGCAAAAGGGGAATGGGAAGGAAGTGGGATTACTTGAATAATAAAATAGCATAACTAATCTAAATTACTAGGAAATCTCATCTAACAAAATATAATTCCAAATGAACGATAATAATTGTAATTAAAAAACAATTCCACCTCTTGCACGTTGTATGCGTATCATGAAACTTGCCTCATAAGTATGATTTGATAATAAAAAAAAAAAAAAACCCTGGCCAAGAAAAAAATTAAAAATTTCGTAATCAACTTGCCATCATCACTATATCAACAATTTATATATTTGAAAGTTGATATATTAAATGGAAAAGTTATGTTGAATTTGAGCAACTTAGTCCAATTCTTTCAAATAATGAAATATACATTGAAATAAGGTGATAACCTATAGAATTGCAAAGTCTATTTTACTTATTTTTTGACTGTAGTTAGTTTTTATACTAAAAGCTGAATAAAAAACATTGACCACTCTTATTTTTATTTTTTATTATAGTAAAATGAAATTCAAATGGAAAGAGTACATTCACAACAATGCAAATTTAACATTATTAAATAAAAAAATTATAAATATGTAAATGAAATCACAATACTCAAATTAATACTCCTTTGTATTGGGATTAATGATTTATATTGAGGGTGTATTTCTCTTAGTATCTTAAGTTTGTTTTAGTTTGATATTAATCATTTTTCTATTAGATACTACCTTATTCGTCCTAAATTATATGACGTTTTAGATATTTTATATCGATAAAAAAATATAATTATTTTATGGAAAAGTGAAACGACGTACTACCTCTATTTCAAAATGAACATCGTTTTAAATAATATATTTGATCAATATTTCAAAACAAATACATTCGTTATTCTATAAATCTAAAAACAAAATTTTTGTTTTAATAACTATTGAGTGTATATAATATAGTATGTTTTATTATGACATGTGAGTGCATGTCATTGGCGGCTATGGTAGAAATTTAACATTCATTCAATTTTGAATGCTTCAAACAAAGACAACATACAAGAATTTCCTCAAAACATCACCAAACATGAAAGTCAAACCTAATCCTATTTCTACTATACACAATCTCTTTCCCATCAAATCTCTCATCACAAATAGAACAACTTCTAACTCTACTAGAATGTTCAAACAACATGCCAAGATTTTTTGTGTCTTTTCTCTAATCACACTATCTACCATATTTTTTCTCATACAAAGTGATCATTTTATCTACCATGAATCCCTCAAACTCCATGCTACAAATAAAGAGCCTCTTGTTATGTTACAAGCTCAAAGGTCAACTCTTAGTACTCTTGATAATCATAATCACAATCACAAACCTTTATTACAATTCATTTCCATGCAAGAGAAGAAACTAGATGAAGTTGATTATGCAAATCCAAAAGTTCTAGTTGCTCCATTAAACCTCAACAAAGAACAAAGAATTGCATGGTTTAAAGAGAATCTACAAGAGTTCAAGATTCTAAAGTCAAATAAATTGGCAAAACAATTTCATGCTAGAATCCAACAATTTCTCAAAAAGAATTCATGTGACACACAATTCTTCATGACATGGATTTCACCTTCAACTTCATTTGGAGAAAGAGAGTTTTTGTCTATAGAAAGTCTCTTCAAGGTTCAACCTCATGCTTGCTTAACAATTCTATCAAGAAGTTTGGACTCAATTCATGGCTACAAAATTCTCAAACCATTCATTGATAAAGGGTTCAAAATCCAAGCTATAACACCAAACTTGCCATTTTTGTTCAAAGGTACTCTAGCTGAATCTTGGTTTCATGAATTAAGGAAAGGGAAAAAAGATCCTGGTGAGATTCCTTTGTTTCAAAATCTATCTAACTTGATAAGACTAGCTGTTTTGTACAAATATGGTGGTGTCTATTTAGACATGGATTTTATACTATTGAAGCCTTTGCATGGTTTGAGGAATTGTATTGGAGCACAAAGCATGGATTTAGGGTTTAAACATTGGACAAGATTGAACAATGCTGTTCTTATTTTTGACAAGAATCATCCACTTCTTCTAAGGTTCATTGATGAATTTGCTTTGACTTTTGATGGAAACAAATGGGGGCATAATGGTCCTTACCTTGTTTCTAGAGTTGTTGAAAAACTTGGAAAGAGACATGGTTTGGATTTTACCATTTTGCCACCTATGGCCTTTTATCCAGTTGATTGGATTAAGATAGATGGTTTCTTTAGGAAGGGTAATAGTAGAGTTGAAGAAAAATGGGTTGAAGCCAAATTGAATCAACTTGCTAGTGAAACTTATGGTGTTCATTTATGGAATAAACAAAGTAGAGGTTTGGTTATTGAAGAAGGAAGTGTCATAGCAAGACTTGTATCAAATCATTGAATCATTTGTAATAGTTTTTTTTTTCTCTAATGTATAGGAAACACTTGTGTGATGTAAAGGGTAACTTGCCAAGTTTTGAAGGAATTCTCTTTTAACACAGTTTTTTTATTTATTTGATGGTTGCAATGATTTCGATGATGGTTTTAAATTGTAGTCGCATCAAAATATTTGATGTTGTGGACAATAGTGATCAACCTTCATCACAGGTTATTGTATTTTTTTTTTAATTTTTTTTTAACTATTTGATTATATGGTTGATTAATCTGATGGGGTCAATTTTACCGTCCACTAGCAGAGTTTATTTAAAGTCAAAGACATGTATGGACTGGTCAAATAAAGGAATTGTTAGTATTTAGCAGAATTCTAACCTGATATTTTGAGAAGAACACTTTTAGATTTCAAATCTTCATCAACCAGCCAAAGATTGTATAACGTTCATTGATATTGCAAATAATTGCGATCAAATGCAACCATCGTTTTCTTTGATGTCTTAATTGTAGTCTTGCTGCTATTGCAAAGACATAAAAAATCTTGATGTTGTAATTTAGATCGCATCCTTCTTTGTAAACCTTGATTTCATTCATATTCGAAATCAAAATTTAACATCAATAAAAAGACTCTACTTGAATTTTCTACCCCAAATTCGAAATTTAAATCGTCTTAACCTCAAAGAAAATTTGAATCTTCCACATCTCCACAAACAAAATCTTGGTAATCTCCTAAAAGACTTTTTCCTAGTCAAAATATTTGATGATGGTTTTAAATTGTAGTCGCATCAAAATATTTGATGTTGTGGACAATAGTGATCAACCTTCATCACAGGTTATTGTTTAGTTTTTTTTAAAATTTACTATTTGATTATATGACTGATTAATCTGAGGAGATTAATTTCACCATCCACTAACAGAGTCCATTTAAAGTAAAAGACATGTATGGACTGGTCAAATAAAGGAATTGTTAGTATTTAGCGGAATTCTAACCTGATATTTTGAGAAGAACATTTTTAGATTTCAAATCTTCATCAACCAGCCAAAAATTGTATAATGTTCATTGATATTGCAAATAATTGCGACCAAATGCAACTATTGTTTTCTTTGATGTCTTAATTGTAGTCTTGTTGCTATTGCAAAGACATACAAAATCTTGATGTTGTAATTCAGATTGCGACCTTTTCTTTTTATAAATCTTGATTTCACTCATATTCGAAATCAAAATTTAACATCAATTAAAAGACTCTACTTGAATTTTCTACCCCAAATTCGAAATTTAAATCGTCTTAACCTCAAAGAAAATTTGAATCTTCCACATCTCCACAAACAAAATCTTGGTAATCTCCTAAAAGACTTTTTCCTAGTCAACTTATGTTTTCCCTTTTTATCATTTCTAGTATGAGATCCAAAATCTTCATCCATGTGACTACCCTTTGAAGCTAACTCACTTTCTCTATCAATACCAAAACCATTTGTGAATCCAACCTTCTTGATCAAAGCCCAAGGGTCTTGAAATTCTCTATCCGAATCACTATCCCACAAAGAAATAGGCTTAATAATAGGTGAGCCACTATAATAATCAAAATGATTTGACAAACTTGTATGCTCCATGTCAAATAATCTCCTCATAGAAGTGCTTCCACTTTTCATCAACTCCAACAAACTACTAGATTTAGATGATAAAGATGATGATGATGATGTTGTTGATGAATATAGAGATTTTTGGTTTTGTATAATCTTCATGATCTTTTCCTTTTGATATTTTGTGTTGATAAACCATTGAGACTCTTCTTCTTCTGTCTCCTCGGTAATTTCATGTGACATGTTTGTCTCAAAGGTTTCCATCATGCAATTCTTTTGGTTTTATGTATGGAGAAGAAGTAACACAAATGGACATTGGATAAAACAAGAAACGGCATTGCCATTTGTAAAGAATTATATGAAGCCGGCTGAATTTGAATTTTTTTTTAATTATTAACATTGATTAAGACAAGATTTTGATTCTATTTAAGTGATCAAAATTCCCAAACATTCTCTTATAAAGAAAAAAGAGACAATTCCATTCTTCATGAATTATCCGGTGATAAAAAACAAAAATAGTTATTTTATCATATTCCTCTGTATTGCATTTGTATTGAATCTTTGATTCTAATTAAATGTATTATACTTCTATTATTTTTTTAAAAAAATTAATAACTAGACTTATTAAAGTTGCTCGCGTGAAATCAGTTTAAATAAATATATTTAATCATATTTTTAAAATTTATTTTTACTGTAAACAATTTTATTTGGTTAGAAAAATCAAATGGAAAATAAACAGTGCCAGGAATAAATAAAAAATAGAAAATTCTTTGTGCACAAGGTTAAACATGAAGATGAAGATGAAAAAAATAGAGAAGAGAGAAAACGTAATAAATTCTAAATGGTGAAAAATTCAGTTATGATTTCACCATAACAAATTTGTTTAAATACACAAAAATGAAAATGCCACGTAAGTAAACTATGTCACGTAAGCACAACTAACTATGTTAATAAAACTCATAACTAGGTTATGAACATGCAACTTCTTAGCTACAATGAGAAAGATTCTGAAACATGTAGCTTCTTACTAAACAATCTCTACACCTTCTGACTAATGCATGGCTTCTGACTAAAAACAACTTATGAATGTGAATTACTTCTAACACCATCTCTTAATTCATGTTCAGCTAACTAAAATCTATACAACACCAATTTCATCCCTCAAATGGATAAAGTGTTCAATCTTGACAGCTTTAGTCAACACATCTGCAAGTTGCTTCTGAGTGCTACAGTGCACAATTTCTAGCACTCAATTTTTAACTTGATTCTTCAAAAAATAATACTTCGTGTCAATGTGTTTGCTCCTTCCATGCAACACTGAATTCTTGGCAACCTCATAGGCATGCTCACCTTAATCTTCAAATTCTGCAATAAGTTCATAAGCCAAACAAATTAACACATAGTCAAAACACCTGTAATGTGCTCAACTTCACAAGTTAACAAGGAAACCATAGGTTGCTTCTTTGAGCACCAACAAATGAGACTTTCCAGATACTTGGAGAAATATCTAGAAGTACTTCTTCTGTCAACTCTGTCTCCACACCAATCAGAGTCTGAATAACATATAAGCTCTGAGTCAGATTTAACATCTGAAGGGAATAAAACCCCATACCTCAGAGTCCCCTTAATATACCTCAGTATCCTCACAGTAGCTTGGTAATGTGACCACTTTGGCTTGTTCATAAACCTAATCACCATTCCAACTGCATAAAAAATGTCAGGTCTGGTGTTACAAAGATATCTCAATTTGCCAACCAACTCTTTAAAAGTTGTAGCATCTACATCATCACTCTCAACATCAAAATCCAACTTGTGATTTGTCTCAGCAGGTGTGATTGCAGTCTTGCAATTCGTTAGCTCAAATCTCTTCAGAAGTTCAAGTTCATACTTCAGCTGCTGCAAAATTATACCCTTCTCAGAGTACATAATCTCCTTCCCTAGTAAATATACCATATTTCCCAGATCAGTCATCTCAAACTCATTCATCAACACCTTCTTGAACTTGACTATCTCATCTGAACAACTCCCTATTAGCACTATGTCATCAACATAGAGACACACCAGAATCATATTGCCTTTAGAAGTATACTGAACATAAACCCCATATTCCATCTCACATTTTCTGAATCCTTGAAGCTTGAAAAATGAATCAATTTTCAGATTCCAAGCTTTAGGAGCTTGTTTGAGTCCATACAATGCTTTATGTAACCTGTACACCATCCCTTCTTGATTCTTTTTCACAAATCCAGGAGGTTGTGACATATAAACTTCCTCTTGGAAAGGACCAAAATGATTGTTTCATGTCTAGCTACAGGAGCAAACACTTCAAAGTAGTCTAAACCAGATTTTTGTAGAAATCCTCTAGAAACTAACCTTACTTTGTGTTTTCCAATTGATCCATCTGGGTTTAGCTTTATCTTGAAAACCCATATGACAATGATGAATTTCTTCTCTTTTGGAAGCTCAATTAACTCCCAAGTCTTATTTTTTCCTATAGCCTCAAGTTCTTCTTTCATTTCCTTCAGCCACACTTTCTTCTTGAGAGCTTTTTCACTACTAACTGGTTAAGAGTATACTAACATAGCACATTGAATGACTTCTCCTTCAGATTCTATCTCAGTATCTTGCAACATGTTAAACTCTACATATCTTCTAGGTATTTGTCTGATTCTTTATGACCTCTGAACTTATTCAAAATCTTCTTCAAGTTTTGGAAAAGTATAAGATGTTGGTCCACCTTCAGAAGTTGGACCACCTTCAAAAGTTCTACCTTTAGAAGTTCCATTTTCAGATACTTGACCCCCTTTAGAGGATTGACCACCAGAGTCTGGATCATCATCAAAATCAGATTCACCTTTAGAGTCTGACCCACCTTCAGAACCACCTTCAACTTTTGACTCATCATTAGAGTCTCCTTCAAAATCAGACTCAACTTCAGCTTCAAAGTCATCTTCTGATTCTGACTTATCTTCAGAGGCAGAATTCCCTTTGGATCAGAAGTATCTTCAAAAGTTAACTCAGGTGTTGACATTACACCAGAGTTGGATTGAGACTTGGTCCAATACCTTGCTTATGATTCTTTCATAATGACATCTCTGTTGACTTTAACCTTATTAGTGACTGGACAATAAAGTTTATAAGCACTTGTACTATGGTACCCAATAAGCAATATTACTTTGCTTATATCATCCAACTTCTTTTTAGTTACACCTGGAACATGTTTCTAACAAACTGAAGAAAATACTTCAAAATGAATCACACTTTGCTTATTTCCAAACCATTTCTCAAAAGGAACAATTTTCTTCAGCTTCTTGGTTGGACACCTGTTTAGCGCATATACTGCAGTGGTAACAACTTCTCCCCACAAGGTGTGAGAGAGCTTCTTCTCTTTTAGCATGCTCATTGTCATATCAAGCAAAGTTCTATTTCTTCTTCAAGCAAGGCGATTCTACTGAAGAATGTATGGAGCATTCACCTCATGCTCAATTATGTTCTCCTCACAAAACCTTTGGAAATATGTAGAGTTGTACTCATCTCCACCATCAGTTTTGAGAACTTTCAACTTCTGACCACTATGTTTTTCGGCCCCACCTTGAACTTCTAAAACTCGGCTAACACTTCATGCTTAAACTTGATGAGTGTTACCCATGTCATCCTTGTGAACTCATCCACAAAAGACACAAAGTACTTGTTTCTTCCAAGTGAAGGTACTTTAAATGGTCGACATACATCAGAATGCACTACTCCCAGAGCATGCTTTACTCTTGGAGCCACTTCTAATGCAAATGGCAATCTGGGTTGCTTGCCTTTCATGCATATCTCACATGATTTCTCAGGCTTCACAATCTTAGGAATGCCATGTATCAACTTATTAGAACTCAAATGTCCTAAGCTTCTGAAGTTCAGATTCCCCAATCTCTTATGGCACATCTCTCTGTCACCTTCAACAATATCTGCACTAAGGCATTTAGTTTCAGTTATCTCCATATTCAACTTGAATGTTCTGTTGCTTCCCTGTTCAGAATGCATAATCGGCTTCTAATCAGAATCATATAACTTTAAGAGATTATTCTTCTTGATAATTGAGAAACCTTTCTTAATGAGCTGACCTATACTCATCATATTTCTCTTCATGCCAAGAACATACCAAACATCTTTGATCATAACGGTTTTTCCATTCTTCACTCTTACTTTGAAATTTCCCATACCTTTAACATTAAGGTATTTATCCTCAGCACATCTAATCTTTGTCCTCTTTCTAGAGTCAAAATCAATAAGCCATTGTCTGTTTTCAATTTAGTGATTTGAGTAGCAGTGTCCATATACCACCAGTCTACCAAATATCCACCATCATATTTAGAAGCCATCAATAGCACAAGTTCATCATCAGAATGTCCTCTGGCTATGTTTGCTTTTTCTGATTTCATTTCCTTGTTTGACCAACAGTTCTTGGCAAAGTGACCAAACCTATTACAGTTGTAACGCTGAACCTTTCTCTTGTCAAGCTTCTCCTTTCCCTTCTGATGTTTCTTCTCATCAGAGTTAGAGGCTTCTGACTTCTAAACACCAACACCGTGTCTCTTCTTGACTTATGACCAAGACTGCTTCTGACTCTTCTTACCAAAAGATGCCTTCAGAGCCTGCTCTAGCTCTCTTTTAGAGGTTCTCTCAATCAGATGCAACTATTGTACCTCTAGACTACTATGCAGCTCTTCAATTCTCATGGTGCTGAGGTACTTAGAATGTTCAATTGCTACAATAATGTAATCAAATTGAGGAATAATAGGTCTAAGTACCTTCTCATTAATAACTTGTTTAGAAGAGTTTCTCCACAATCCTTCATCTCATTTGTGATCAATAACTGAAGAGATGTAATCAGGTACCCTCTCATTGTTCTTCATGTTGAGATTCTCATACTGCTTACATAGAGACTGAAGTTTCACCTTCTTCACTAATGAAACGCCAACGTAGCATTGTGCTGGTATGTCCCACGCAATCTTCACAGTCACTAATGGATGTAGAACAACGCCTTTTGATCCTTTTCCTCATATCTATTTATGCATTTCTCTGTTCCTCAATCCTATCTATGGCAACTAGAACGTAACAGTCAGTGATAAGATCAAGAACGTCTTGAACACCAAACAACACACGCATATGAATTATCCACCGATTCCAATTCTCTCCATCAAACACTATAAGATTTGTATTCAAGCTATTTCCTTCATTCATCTTTGTTCTTGTGCACACAAACTCACTTAGATCTCACCAAACACGCGTGTTTCCCGATCCCGCAAAATTAAGAAATGCAATTCTATTACGATTTTGATCGTGATTCAACGCGAATTCAATAAAGGAAATCAATCACACACATCTCACGTACACTCGTGTCTCCCTATGAATCAAACTGGAGCTTTAGATACCAAATGTTGGTGCACAAGGTTGAAGATGCAGATGAAGATGGAAGAAGAGAGAGAAGAGAGAAGATGTAACAAACTCTCAATGGTGAGAAATTTAATTATGATTTCATCGTAACAAACTTGTTTAAATACACAAAAATCAAAATGCCACGTAAGTAAACCATGTCACATAAGCACAACTATGTCATATAAGCATAACTAACTATGCTAATAAAACTCAGAACAAGGTACTGAATGTAACACCCTTCTAAACACCGCGGAAATTAATAAAATAATTCAGAGTAAAACATGAAAACAAGGGTGCCACAATTCAATTTAAAACAAATTATCATAAATCAATTGTCATGCTTCACTTAGGGGAAAATCATGTTAGAACAAGATTTGTTCTGATCAATATTCTTAGTTTTGATGATAACAAGGATATGAATTTTGTGTGAGATAATGTGGTACTCTAATACATTGCAATTTCCCTTTCAGGAAATATATAAAGAGTATGCACAAATCAGCGCTTAGAAGCTTTGTCTCAGAAGGTTCAGCATGCAACATCAGAACATGGTCTGGCAAGACATCAGAAGATGGTCAAGGCAGAATCAGAACATGGGTCTATGGAAGCATCAGAAGAACTTGAGATCAGAAGCAGAAGCACTGAAGTTCTCATGGTATCACGCTCAGAAGCACTTCAAGGTCAGAAGACAAGAAGATAATATGCACCAAGCTGTTTGACTCTGATGATATTCAAACGTTTTATTCACAAACATCAGATCAAAAGAAAGTACAGGTGGTAGGCTACGCTGACTGACAAAAGGAACGTTGGAAGCTATTAAAGGCAACGTCAGTAGACACAGCGTGAACAAGGCTCGAGGTAGTTGACAAAATCGTGAAACATTAAATGCAATGCTGTACTGAACACGCAAAGCATTAAATGCTCCCAACGGTCATCTTCTCAAGTGCCTATAAATATGAAGTTCTGATGAGAAGCAAGGTTACCAATTTTCCAGACGATTTGCTAACAATTAACTTGCTGAAACGCTGTTCAAACTCAAAGCCCAGAAACTTCATCTTCATCAAAGCTCACTACATTGCTGTTGTAATATATTAGTGAGATTAAGCTTAAACGTTAAGAGAAATATCACTGTTGTGATTATAGCTTTTCAGAAGCATTTGTAATACTCTTAGAATTGATTACATTAATTTGTAAGTAACTAGAGTGATCAAGTGTTGATCAGGATACTCTAGGAAGTCTTAGCTTGTGTCTAAGCAGTTGTAATTAGAGTGATCACGTGGTGGTCAGAATACTCTAAGAAAGTCTTAGCTTGTGTCTAAGCATTTGTTCCTAGAGTGATCAGGTTGTGATCAGGATACTCTAGAAGACTTAGTCGTGGGCTAAGTGGAAAACCATTGTAATCTGTTGCGATTAGTGGATTAAATCCTCAGGTGAGGTAAATCACTCCGTGGGGGTGGACTGGAGTAGTTTAGTTAACAACGAACCAGGATAAAAATAACTGTGCAAATTGTTTTTATCTTTCAAGTTTTTAAGACTACATTTATTCAAACCCCCCTTTCTAAGTGTTTTTCTATCCTTCAATTGGCATCAGAGCGCCGGTTCTAAGGTGCAAGCACTTAACCGTGTTTAGAAAAGATTCAGGAAGAGAAAAACGCTTCAGTAAAAGATGGCTGGTGAAACCCAAACAAATCCAACTGCATCTACATCTGGCTCTGCTGAGCAATACAACGGTAACAATGGTTATACTAGACCACCAGTATTTGATGGTGAAAACTTTGAATACTGGAAAGATAAACTGGAAAGTTACTTTCTTGGTCTAGATGGTGAACTATGGGATCTTCTGATGGATGGTTACAAACATCCAGTTAAAGCTACTGGTGTAAGGCTCACGAGAAGCGAAATGACTGATGATCAAAAGAAAGATTTCAAGAATCATCATAAATGTAGGACTGTTTTGCTGAATGCTATCTCTCATGCTGAGTATGAGAAGATATCTAACAGGGAAACTGCCCATGATATATATAAGTCATTGAAAATGACCCATGAGGGAAATGCTCAAGTCAAGGAGACTAAAGCTCTTGCTCTAATCCAGAAATATGAAGCCTTCAAGATGGAGGATGATGAAGATATTGAGAAGATGTTCTCAAGATTTCAAACTCTAACTGCTGGATTGAGAGTTCTGGATAAAGGCTACACCAAGGCTGATCATGTAAAGAAGATTATCAGAAGCTTACCCAGAAGATGGGGTCCAATGGTGACTGCATTCAAGATTGCCAAGAATCTGAATGAAGTTTCTTTGGAAGAGCTCATCAGTGCCTTGAGAAGCCATGAAATAGAGCTGGACGCAAACGAGCCTCAGAAGAAAGGTAAGTCTATTGCATTAAAATCTAATGTTAAAAAATGCACTAACGCTTTTCAGGCTAGAGAAGAAGATCCTGAAGAATCAGAATCTGAAGAAGAAGATGAACTGTCCATGATCTCCAGAAGGGTAAACCAACTCTGGAAGAGCAAGCAAAGGAAGTTCAGAGGATTCAGAAGCTCAAAGAGATTTGAACGAGGAGAATCTTCTGGTGATAGAAGATCTGACAAGAAGAAGGCTGTCTGCTATGAGTGCAATGAGCCTGGACATTACAAGAACGAGTGTCCAAAACTTCAGAAGGAGAATCCCAAGAAGAAGTTTCATAAGAAGAAAGGTCTTATGGCAACATGGGATGATTCTGAATCAGAATCTGAATCAGACTCTGAAGGAGAGCAGGCCACCTTCGCGCTGATGGCTACAGAAGATGATGGATCAGAATCTACATCAGAATCAGATTCTGAAGAGGTATTTTCTGAACTATCTAGAGAAGAGTTAGTTTCTAGTTTAACAGAACTTCTGGAACTCAAGGCTCATCTTAGTATCAAATACAAAAAGCTGAAAAAGCAGTTTGAGTTTGAAACTAAGAAGCTGGAAGTGGAAAATTCTGAACTGAAGGAAAAAGTTTTAAATCTATCCAGAGATAGTGGATCTCCTTTTGAAACAGAAAAATCCATTCCTAGCATGAATCATATTCTGAAAGAATATGACTCGAGCTTCAGAAAGTTCTTATCTAGAAGTATTGGCAGAAGTCATCTTGCTTCTATGATATATGGTGTTTCTGGAAACAGAAGGTTTGGTTTTGGCTATGAGGGTGATACCTCACATAAATTTGAACCTATTGAAGATCTGAAGATCACATACAAGCCATTGTATGATCAGTTCAAATATGGCCATGCACATGATATTAGGCTCACTTCACATGCACAGAAGTTTAACACTGTTCACACCAAGAAGCTTGTGACACATCCTAAGAAATATCATGCAGACAA
This sequence comes from Vicia villosa, assembly GCF_029867415.1. NCBI lineage: Eukaryota > Viridiplantae > Streptophyta > Magnoliopsida > Fabales > Fabaceae > Vicia > Vicia villosa. Next base: position 80,888,348 of record NC_081183.1, read on the forward strand.
ACCTAAAGAATATCATGCTGTTCCTCCTGTTAAATATTTTGCTAAACCCAAGTTCAAGCAGAACTTGAGGAGAACTAACAAGAAAGGACCCAATAAATTGTGGGTACCTAAGGAGAAGATAATTTATGTTGCAGATATCCTTGGCGGCAAAGAGGACAAAAAGCAAAATGTCATGGTACCTAGACTCTGGGTGCTCGCGACACATGACGGGAAGAAGGTCTACATTCCAAGACCTGGTGCTTAAACCAGGTGGAGAAGTCAAGTTTGGAGGAGATCAGAAGGGCAAAATTATTGGCTCTGGAACCATTAGTCTTGGTAACTCTCCTTCCATAACTAATGTTCTTCTTGTTGAAGGATTAACGCATAACTTATTGTCCATAAGTCAATTAAGTGACAATGGTTATGATATAATCTTCAATCAAAAGTCTTGCAAGGCTGTAAGTCAGAAGGATGGCTCAATCCTATTTACAGGCAAGAGGAAGAACAACATTTATAAGATTGATCTTTCTGATCTTGAGAAGCAGAAGGTGACTTGTCTTATGTCTGTTTTTGAGGAGCAATGGGTCTGGCACAGAAGATTAGGTCATGCTAGTTTGAGAAAGATTTCTCAGATTAACAAACTAAATCTGGTCAGAGGTCTCCCAAATCTAAAATTCAAATCAGATGCTCTTTGTGAAGCATGTCAGAAGGGCAAGTTCTCCAGACCTGCATTCAAGTCTAAGAATGTTGTTTCTACCTCAAGGCCGTTAGAACTCTTGCACATTGATCTGTTTGGCCCAGTCAAAACAGCATTTGTCAGAGGGAAGAAATATGGATTAGTCATCGTTGATGATTATAGCCGCTGGACATGGGTAAAGTTCTTGAAACACAAGGATGAGTCTCATTCAGTGTTCTTTGAATTCTGCACTCAGATCCAATCTGAGAAAGAGTGTAAAATCATAAAGGTCAGAAGTGATCATGGTGGTGAATTTGATAACAAATTCTTTGAGGAGTTCTTCAAAGAAAATGGTATTTCCCATGATTTCTCTTGCCCTAGAACTCCACAGCAAAATGGAGTTGTAGAGTGAAAGAATAGGACTCGACAAGAAATGGCCAGAACCATGATCAATGAAACCAATATGGCTAAGCATTTCTGGGCAGAAGCAATAAACACTGCGTGTTATATTCAGAATAGAATCTCTATAAGACCTATTCTAAATAAGACTCCTTATGAATTGTGGAAGAACAGAAAGCCCAACATTTCATATTTCCATCCTTTTGGATGTGTATGTTTTATTCTGAATACTAAAGATCATCTTGGTAAGTTTGATTCTAAAGCTCAAAAGTGTTTCCTTCTTGGATATTCTGAACGCTCTAAAGGCTACAGAGTATACAATACTGAAACATTGATTGTAGAAGAATCAATCAATATCAGGTTTGATGATAAGCTTGGTCTTGAAAAACCAAAGCAGTTTGAGAATTTTGCAGATTTTGATATTGATATATCAGAAGCAGTAGAACCAAGAAGCAATGCTGCAGAAGCTGGCAGTCTCAGAAGCAATGGATCAGAAGATCAAGTTGCTGCATCTTTAGAGAATCTCAGGATTTCTGAAGAGCCAACAATCAGAAGATCACCTAAACTTGCTTCAGCTCATTCAGAAGATGTGATCCTTGGGAAGAAAGATGATCCCATCAGAACAAGGGCATTCCTTAAGAACAATGCAGAATGTCAATTAGGTCTTGTTTCTTTGATCGAGCCAAATTCCGTTGATCAAGCTCTAGAAGATCCAGACTGGATAATTGCCATGCAAGAAGAACTCAATCAGTTTACAAGGAATGATGTATGGGACTTGGTTCCTAGACCAAAAGGATTTAACATCATCGGCACTAAGTGGGTGTTCAGAAACAAGCTAAGCGAGAAGGGATAAGTGGTAAGAAACAAAGCCAGACTGGTTGCTCAAGGTTATAGTCAGCAAGAAGGGATTGACTACACAGAAACCTTTGCACCAGTGGCCAGGTTAGAATCTATTCGTCTATTAATTTCTTTTGCCACTCAACATAACATCACTCTTTATCAGATGGATGTCAAGAGTGCCTTCTTAAATGGTTATATAGATGAAGAAGTTTATGTTCATCAACCTCCTGGTTTTGAAGACTCCAAGTCTCCAAATCATGTTTTTAAATTAAAGAAATCATTATACGGATTGAAACAAGCCCCTAGAGCTTGGTATGAACGTTTAAGTTCTTTCCTTCTGGAAAATGGTTTCACTAGAGAAAAAGTGGACACTACTCTCTTTTGTAAAACATTTAAAAAGGATATTTTAATTTGTCAAATATATGTTGATGATATTATCTTTGGAACATCTAATGCTACACTTGGAAAGGAGTTTGCTAAGTCTATGCAGGCTGAATTTGAAATGAGCATGATGGGAGAACTCAAGTATTTCCTTGGGATTCAAATCAACCAAACTTCTGATGGAACCTATGTTCATCAAACGAAGTATGTGAAAGAACTTCTGAAGAAGTTTAATCTTTCTGAAAGCAAAGAAGCCAAAACTCCTATGCATCCAACATGTGTCCTAGGTAAGGATGAGGTAAGTAAGAAGGTAGATCAGAAGTTGTACAGAGGTATGATTGGATCTCTTCTATACCTAACTGCTTCTAGACCTGACATTCTCTTTAGTGTTTGTTTGTGTGCTAGATTCCAATCAGATCCGAGAGAATCTCATTTAACTGCGGTTAAGAGAATTATGAGGTATCTGAAAGGTACTACTAATGTTGGTTTGGTTTACAGAAGATCCAAAGAATACAACTTAGTAGGATTTTGTGATGCTGACTATGCTGGAGATAGAATTGAAAGGAAAAGTACTTCTGGAAGTTGTCAATTTCTTGGAAGTCATCTGATCTCATGGTACAGCAAGAAGCAAGCTACAATTGCCCTCTCAACAACAGAAGCAGAATATGTTGCTGCTGCTGGATGTAGCACACAAATGCTCTGGATGAGAAGTCAGCTAGAAGATTATCAGATATATGAGAGTAACATTCATATTTTCTGTGATAATACTTCTGCTATATGTTTATCTAAGAATCCTATCTTACATTCAAAAGCTAAACATATTGAGATTAAACATCATTTCATAAGGGACTATGTTCAGAAGGGTGTTATATCTTTAAACTTTGTGGATACAGACCATCAATGGGCTGATATCTTTACAAAACCCCTTGCTGAAGATAGGGTTAAGTTCATTCTGAAGAATATCAGTATGGATTTATGCCCAGAATGAGAAGATGAGAAGATCTTAAGTATGAGTATCTTCTGAAATGAGATTGGATTAGTCTTTTATAAGAAGTTCTGTTTGTAATCAATTAGAAGTAGTGATTCAGTTATTACTAACATTTCATTGTCTAAGTTGATTCAGAATCTCTTTAAAAGTAAAACAGCTGTAACTGACTATCCAGATGGTGAACACGTGTTCACTATTTCTGGACAAACGTGCGTGCAGTTGAGGGGACGCCTACTTAGGTAACTGTGCTAATCACTTCTTTTGTCATTATTATCTCTCCTCACGTCATGTAACATTAAATGTCATTCATCATTTCAGTTTCTTTTTTATACTCTTCAAACGTCTCTTTTCTCTCTTATATTTCTCTCTCTCTCTCTCTCTTGCATTCAGTTTCTTTTTCGTTCTCTCTCTTTTTGCATTCATATCATAAACCCTAGCAGTTTTCACTATCTGCAAAGTCATCATGAATCCCTCGTCAAGCTCTGGAAATCAAGAAACTGATCGAAAACAAAAGAGAAAGGCAACTGATGAACAAGAAATCAAACCAAAAAGAGTAAGGATCACCTATGACCCTCTCAAAGTGAACCCGTTTGAAGCTATGATGTCTGGAAACTACTCTAGACGTGTGTATCAACCCCTTGAAGGTATCCCTGAATCACCTCCCTCTTCACAGACCTCCACCACCTCTTCTTTTTCATTCACCTCTCTGGAACCACCATCTTCACCATCTGATATCCTTTCTCCCTCTACCCATCTCACAGATATCTCCTCACCACTCTCGCACCCTTTTCCCACCAGAACACCTAACCCCTACAGTTTTGTGTTTCCCGACTCCAAGTTCACTGTCAACCCTCCAACACCTACCACTCAATCATTTCTAGAGCTTTTACATTCTGATGTAAATAGCTGGTTGGAGATTCTGGGCGCTGCTCACCTTAACCATCTGGATGAGTATGCTACTTGCAACCTCTGGGATGCATTTCGTCAGGATTTTCTGGTTAGGGCTACGGACGTCCAGAGAAGGATCATGTCTGACGCACCTGGTGTTCGTGGTCGTCTCTTGGAAGCTGGTGAAAGCAGCTATCACCATCTCATCAGGAACAGAAGAGTTCTTGAAGAGAGGATACCTGCAGATGAGATGGAAGAAGAAAATCTCTGCAGAGACATCGTGGTTTGGAGACCATGGTACCCTGTGCTGACTGGAGATTTTCAGTGGTTGTTTGATTGGTTCAGAATGAACCCTTCTGAAAGTTCTCCTCACATGGTCTTTCCAGAAGTGGCTTATCCTCCTGAAGTTGCTGGTCCTACTCCTCCAACAAACCTAGCAGCTATTCTTCAGGCGTTGGAAGTTGGAGCTTCTGTGTTGCCTGAACTAGAATATGCTGAGGCTGCTAAAGACCTCCCAGAAGATCGTCCTGCTGAGATTGCTGTCCCTGTTGGCAAAAATTCTGGTGCTTCTTCTTCTGGTGTACCCTCAGCTCTGATGGAGACCTTGGAAGCTCTGCATCAGAACCAGGCTATGCTGGCTTCTCGTTTAGATGCGCAAGAAGCAGCCAACGCTGAGTTTCGCTCCTTCATGGCAAGATAAACTGAAAGCACTGACGGGGTTCATGACATTCTGGCGCAGATTTTGTCTAGGCTAGGGTCTTAGTCGTTGGTCTTTGTAGTTTTCCTTCCTTGTTGCATCTGTTTTCTGCATACATCTTTTGTAATCTTGTTTGTTTAATCAATGAAAAGTTTATTTCTGTTTCTTTCCTTTGTCGTTTTCTACATCTGAATCTTTTATATTCTTTTTGATGTTATGACAAAAAGGGGGAGAGAATATATGATAAATGATTTGATTAATATTATCAGTTACTGGGTAAAAAGGCCCCACATTACTAACAGAACTTGCAAAGTTCTATGCTTTAAAGTGTGTTGTTGCAGGAATCGAAGATTCAAGATCAACATAAGAAGCAACGAGATGATGAAGCAACTCTTTAGAGAATCAAGCTCTTGGATTCTTGAAGCATGCTGAGTGCTATGAAGCTTCAGAATCAGAAGCAAGAAGGAAGAATGTTCAGATATTCTGATGATAGAATATGATCTGATTCTGAATGTCTATTTGATCTGATACATTCTATATGGTTTATATGGCTCTGATACATATTATGTGTTTCTGGAACATATTTTATGTTCTGATTCATTCATGCTGACTTTTGTTGTTTAGTTTTGTTCTGTAACATTTCAGGATGTAGAGATGCTCTGATGATGCTCTGGTACATTCAACAATGTTCTGATACAATCTAGCATGAAGCGATGAAAGAAGAAATTCAAGCTCTGAAGTTGTCCGATGGAAGCAAGAATCAGAAGCTGTGAATGTTCTGAAGATCAAAGAAATTCAAGCTCTGAAGCTGTCCGATGGAAGCAAGAATCAGAAGCTGTGAATGTTCTGAAGATCAAAGAAATTCAAGTTCTAAAGCTGTCCGATGGAAGCAAGAATCAGAAGCTGTGAATGTTCTGAAGATCAAAGAAATTCAAAGTTCTGAAGCTGTCCTATGGAAGCAGAAATCAGAAGTCATGAATGTTCTGAAGATCAAGCACTGTGAACGTCTCTACCGAAATAATCAGGGAAGTCTTTTATTATTAAAATTCTTCTAGTATTAATTTCAGGGGGAGATTATTCATCTTAGGGGGAGATTGTTAATCTCAGGGGGAGACATATTCACATGCTTATGCTATAGCTGTGTAATTTGTCTTTAGCCGTCTGCTCTTTCTGATCGCAAATTCATATCATTTATATATGTTTTTGTCATCATCAAAAAGGGGGTGATTGTTAGAACAAGATTTGTTCTGATCAATATTCTTAGTTTTGATGATAACAAGGATATGAATTTTGTGTGAGATAATGTGGTACTCTAATACATTGCAATTTCCCTTTCAGGAAATATATATAAAGAGTATGCACAAATCAGCGCTTAGAAGCTTTGTCTCAGAAGGTTCAGCATGCAACATCAGAACATGGTCTGGCAAGACATCAGAAGATGGTCAAGGCAGAATCAGAACATGGGTCTATGGAAGCATCAGAAGAACTTGAGATCAGAAGCAGAAGCACTGAAGTTCTCATGGTATCACGCTCAGAAGCACTTCAAGGTCAGAAGACATGAAGATGCTATGCACCAAGCTGTTTGACTCTGATGATATTCAAACGTTTTATTCACAAACATCAGATCAGAAGAAAGTACAGGTGGCAGGCTACGCTGACTGACAAAAGGAACGTTGGAAGCTATTAAAGGCAACGTCAGTAGACACAGCGTGAACAAGGCTCGAGGTAGTTGACAAAAGCGTGAAACATTAAATGCAATGTTGTACGGAACACGTAAAGCATTAAATGCTCCCAACGGTCATCTTCTCAAGTGCCTATAAATATGAAGTTCTGATGAGAAGCAAGGTTACCAATTTTCCAGACGATTTGCTAACAATTAACTTGCTGAAACGCTGTTCAAACTCAAAGCTCAGAAACTTCATCTTCATCAAAGCTCACTACATTGCTGTTGTAATATATTAGTGAGATTAAGCTTAAACGTTAAGAGAAATATCACTGTTGTGATTATAGCTTTTCAGAAGCATTTGTAATACTCTTAGAATTGATTACATTAATTTGTAAGTAACTAGAGTGATCAAGTGTTGATCAGGATACTCTAGGAAGTCTTAGCTTGTGTCTAAGCAGTTGTAATTAGAGTGATCACGTGGTGGTCAGAATACTCTAAGAAAGTCTTAGCTTGTGTCTAAGCATTTGTTCCTAGAGTGATCAGGTTGTGATCAGGATACTCTAGAAGACTTAGTCGTGGGCTAAGTGGAAAACCATTGTAATCTGTTGCGATTAGTGGATTAAATCCTCAGGTGAGGTAAATCACTCCGTGGGGGTGGACTGGAGTAGTTTAGTTAACAACGAACCAGGATAAAAATAACTGTGCAAATTGTTTTTATCTTTCAAGTTTTTAACACTACACTTATTCAAACCCCCCCTTTCTAAGTGTTTTTCTATCCTTCAAATCATCCATTTAACAAAATCATAATACATAACATCTCATGTTAACACAGCGGAAAATTCATCATTCGGATAAGCATAACATCATCTATGCAGTATCCCGCAGAATTAATACAATAACAACACGATAGAGTATTATCATAAACTCTAAACTAGCGTTCCCCCAGTGTTACAATATCAGAGCATGACACCGACGCTATACTAAACGAACTGACTCATGAGCTAATCCTCACCGAGCCAAAAGCCGCTATCCTCAATCTGAAAATATCAACAGTAAGGGTGAGTCTCATTCACAATTAACAAATGTTATCGAATCATAAACAATAACACGTCATAGTCACATTATTCATCCAATTTCATTATATTCAGATTGTCAGGAAGTACTCATCAACACACAACAACAAATAGAATACATTACCAAGAGACAACACCATAATTCATCCAAACAAATCATAACCATTACACAATCATCACATATTATAACATTGGACAACTTCCATTCATGTTATAATAACACAAGTAGCCTAATGCAAATGCAACTATATGCATGTGGTACCAAAATCTGGGATAACCTATCTCACCGATCCACCATCGTCAAGGATACGACAACACCCACTCACTAATTCCACACAATGGGAATTAGCTACCACTGATCCACCATCGTCAAGGATCAGCCACATAATGATTATGAATGCGTGTATCAACCATAACATGCTTATCACCCACATAAATCAACCAAATGTCATAATCATCAACCACCAAAATAATCAATAGCCATACACAGTTATGCTATTTCTCAACCACAATAAAATACATATTTTACATCAACAATATATGTATAACAAACACCAATTACAACCACAACATCATAACAGGTAAATCATTCATTATACAGTGCAACAACAATAACACCCCTCACAATCGTGTACCAAGTACAACAAAGCAACTCATCAACGACAGAGTATTTACCTCATCATTCCTCAAAACACATGATAACCATATTTACCATGAACAACACCCATTTGCACAATTAACAAAAGCAACCACATTATCACAACATACATCATTGCACATATTCAATTATGCACACAACAACCATTGCACCTCATCAGCTATGCAAAACCAGAATAAACCACATTTGAAGAAAATGATAATTTTTAAAATAAAATCAAGTTATTATTGTTTTATTCATTTCATATGGTAGAACATTCAATTTAAGGAACAACGTCCAAAACGGCGTCTAAAACGGACTTACGGTTTGAAAGTTACACATCTTTAACTTTTTACAAGAAAACAGTTATCGCTACAGCGCGCGGCGCAACCAAAGTTCGCGGCGCGACCTGAAGCACACAAATACGTTCGCGGCGCCAACCTATTCACGCGGCGCGATGCGAGAAAACAAGTACGCCTTTGCGGCGCGCACCTACCTTCGCGGCGCGAACTGGCAAAAGTCAGGGCTTTCATCGCATTTTACAGCATTACGGGATTTACTCCAAAATTCCCAAAACCAAACCAAGTTATGTCATGAACCTCAAATACCACCATATCAGCCACATACATGTTATAACACAAATATAACACACAAAGAGGATCATTTAATCATCATAACAATCATATAATCATACAATTCATCAAATCATACAATTCCCCTCAAAATCATCCCAAAACCCCAATCCATCATATAACCAATTGACACAAACAATGCATCTAAATCAGTCCTATTATCTATAATACGATAAAAGATATTAACCGGAAGAGTCCCCCCTTACCTTAGCCAAAGATCTTGATTAGCCCTCTTCCTCTTCTGTTCCTCTTTCACGTATCAGCTTTCCAATCTCTCATCTCCTCTGCTCTGCTTTTCACGTTCCTTTTTCCTTTTTCCCAATTTTCCTTATTTCCTTTATTTTATGAAAACATAAAATAATTAGTAATGGGCTTACTCACTTAGCACCCCCATACTACTAATCTCACCATTCCAGCCCAATGGCCCTTAATCCATAATTCTCCAATAATTCAACAAAATACCAAATAATTCTAAATAATAATTTAATTCCTGATTAAATTAAAATTGGAAAATATGGGGTGTTACAACTCTCCCCCACTAAAAGAGTTTTCGTCCTCGAAAACATACCTCAAGTAACCAACTCGTTTAAGAGTCCTTTACCTGAGTCTCCAGCTCTCAATTAACATTACCATCAGTCATTCCCCAAAAATCCATCCGACATAACCAACAGGAAACATGTTTCATACATTCAAATCCCAGTTCTTACGTCGCATTTGACTATCCAAAAGTATACCACTCACTTTATCTCCAAAAGGTTAACAACAACAGAACATTGAGGTACAACCTATACAATACGCTCAACAAACGAGTAATACAATTACACAATTTATAGTATGATCACACTTGTTCAACAATACAGTAATGGATCCCTTCTACCAAACATACCAACCTTAGACACGCTTTTCCATCTGAGCGATAAGGTAATACTTACACTTTTCCCAACCGCTTCCTTCAAGAAACTCAATACTCATATTCCTATACCATTGAATTCCAATTATCTGACTTCTCGTAAGTCACACCAGTAATTATCCAACACGTTACATTCCGCTTTTTCCACACTACTCTGACTACTCATCACAATCATCTATACCAAATAGATTTCTGAGTTTTACCCAATTCCGACTCTCTTTACTCATTCGTTTCAAGAATCATTCTTCGTCATTCATGGTACTAATCTACCATTTAGCAATCCTTACTCGCATCCAACGAAAACCAATTCCTGATTTACTTCCTCTATTTAAACATCCTAACCATCAGAACAAGTACACACTCATCAGCCTCAATATACCATCGCTTACGAAATAGCTCAACTAAGTCACGCTCTCTACTAAGAATCAAATCAACTTCGTCCTTCATAGAGTGTAATTCCTCATTATATCTGGAATTTACAATATCACCTCAATAACAGCACAAAATTATTACAGCATCATTTATTATCAATCCTTCGTTTTAATTTCGCCGAATACATACTCGTTAACTACGTACAACCGTAATGACATATTCATCATCTCGGAAATTATTCAAAAGAGTTATAATTCTTCGACACGACATCCTTACATCCACTGGATTCTAAATCCAACATATAAATCAATACATATTCTCTATGTAGGCTTCCGACATATTAATTCTTCACTGCTCACGAATAGTACTCATAACATTACTCCACATCACACTTTCGCTGTGTGACTCCGATTACCCGTCTTAAGTCATTTGCCCATCATGTCGCACTCTTCCATATTCACCTTTTCATAAGTCCACACAACATAGTGAGTGATTATTCTCACGGCTTAGTATTCATCACATCTTATACCATTAAGGTAACAAAACAAGTTCATCTCATTTATATGATTTCCGTCTACTACCAACAAGAGATTAAGGGTGATCAAGTCCTCAATTTGTCAATAGATAGTTAAAAATCATATTTAAGCATAAACTGTCGTTACTACATAACAGTGTCCTTTCCGGGTTTGCACTCAAACTCATTAACATCGTCATAGTTTAATAATTCACTACGGTGTCCTTCTTCTGGAATATTCTTCCGAAGCTCAAAACATCAGTTACACAAATCCAATCACTCAACCTCATTACACCGTTCTCGTCGATTCTGAATTCACCGCCTTTACCTAGGTAATTCAAAGTCAACCTATGGATCAACTCAACGTCATCTTCCTGACCTTTTATAATCTCGTCAAGAATACCACTAGTCATCTTTATCATACCCGAGCTAACACTATTTGAAGTGCCGTTACATACTAACTCAAGTCTCAAAATTGTCCAATTAAATCCAACTAATTCACCATTAGTACCGACATATTTAAAGACTTCCTACTCAATGCAGTAACACAACATTCATAACTTGTGGTTTTACTTCGAATTCTATGACATCTTTCGTGCCCAAATATCATCCCACTTGACATCTCAACAAAGTCTTCCTCACATTCAATAGTGTCGGAAATTCTCTAAAATTCTTCTTTTATACTTATCGTTACCCGAGCTAACACAAATACGATTCCAATAGTTCTAAAGTTTATTCCATCTTTACTACTAATTCGCTTCTCGCTAAAATCCATCGGTATTCAAATCATCTTGGTGACCGAACATCTCGTCAACTTATTCATCAACAACATGTTCTACTCCACGTCGTTTCAAACAATCGCGGTAGTAGGCATTCTTATTCAACAAGTTTCACGCTTCCATAACCGACTTCAGAACCTCTCCTCATAGGGTCACTCTACTGTATTTATAACTCTTCCATAAAGTAGAACATAATCTCTCCTCCTCGTAGGTTCAACGGCACGTTAATCCGACACTCGGAACTCAAGATATGAATTTTCCAATCATTGCCCGAAAACTGCAACACTGACATCATGCAGCGACACTCTATACGATATACCCAAAACTCCTCAATTGGTAAATTCAATTCTTAAAATTACTTCTCAACAAACCTTCTAATTATTTCTTCAATCCATTCAAAACTGACACTGACATCCCGTGCAGTACCAATAAACAAGTCTAGTTATAAGAACAAGAGTCACTGCAACTTCACCTCTTTCCAACGTCATCCTGTCATAATTAATTATGTTACAGCTGCTGCAACCATTTTCATAACAAAGTTCATCTCGTTAGCTTTCCGACGCTTCAAACGGAACTCAAATCGGATGTCCAGAACTCCAGTTATGAATTTTCGAAGTTCTGCAGCTATTCGGCAATTTTCCTGCGTTTTGCTTACGAAAATCTCATTCCAAAACTCATTCTCTTCAACTCGATCACATTCCAAACAGCCTCTTATCATACCTCTTCACTTACAAACATTCTTATAACTTGAGCAACACATCCCATCGCCGAAGTACGATTTCTGAAACATTACGACCGCAATCCTCTTCGCAACTTGCAGCTGAACCTCTTCCGAGACGCAAGGCTACTCAACTGACAACTTCGCAGCCCCTCAGTAGAGTTGATACATTGCAACTTTCTAATTTTCCTCTGCTACCATTAATCACCAAATACCTCTAATCATCTTCCTTCAAGATGTTCCGACACAATTACCAGTCAAACCTTAATTCCAAGTCACCTTCAATTCGGGAAACAACAAACTCCAACAACGCTTGCACTGTTGCCAACAACGGCCTACTGAATCAATCATCTTACAACTGAAACATAACCGAGAAGCCAAGCTTCTCCCCCACTTGTTTCAACCCAACACCTGCAACAAACAAACAAGTATCGACAGTGATTCACTCACATGTCGTGTACCAAGGGATAAAACACCGACAGTATACAACTGTCGTGCAACTCAACTGACTCGACAATTAGCCGGACGGACCGACCTGCTCTGATACCACTATTGTAACACCCTTCTAAACCCCGCGGAAATTAATAAAATAATTCAGAGTAAAACATGAAATCAAGGGTGCCACAATTCAATTTAAAACAAATTATCATAAATCAATTGTCATGCTTCACTTAGGGGAAAATCATCCATTTAACAAAATCATAATACATAAGATCTCATGTTAACACAGCGGAAAATTCATCATTCGGATAAGCATAACATCATCTATGCAGTATCCCGCAGAATTAATACAATAACAACACGATAGAGTATTATCATAAACTCTAAACTAGCGTTCCCCCAGTGTTACAATATCAGAGCATGACACCGACGCTATACTAAACGAACTGACTCATGAGCTAATCCTCACCGAGCCAAAAGTCGCTATCCTCAATCTGAAAATATCAACAGTAAGGGTAAGTCTCATTCACAATTAACAAATGTTATCGAATCATAAACAATAACACGTCATAGTCACATTATTCATCCAATTTCATTATATTCAGATTGTCAGGAAGTACTCATCAACACACAACAACAAATAGAATACATTACCAAGAGACAACACCATAATTCATCCAAACAAATCATAACCATTACACAATCATCACATATTATAACATTGGACAATCTTCCTTTCATGTTATAATAACACAAGTAGCCTAATGCAAATGCAACTATATGCATGTGGTACCAAAATCTGGGATAACCCATCTCACCGATCCACCATCGTCAAGGATACGACAACACCCACTCACTAATTCCACACAATGGGAATTAGCTACCACTGATCCACCATCGTCAAGGATCAGCCACATAATGATTATGAATGCGTGTATCAACCATAACATGCTTATCACCCACATAAATCAACCAAATGTCATAATCATCAACCACCACAATAATCAATAGCCATACACAGTTATGCTATTTCTCAATCATAATAAAATACATATTTTACATCAACAATATATGTATAACAAACACCAATTACAACCACAACATCATAACAGGTAAATCATTCATTATACAGTGCAACAACAATAACACCCCTCACAATCGTGTACCAAGTACAACAAAGCAACTCATCAACGACAGAGTATTTACCTTATCATTCCTCAAAACACATGATAACCATATTTACCATGAACAACACCCATTTGCACAATTAAAAAAAGCAACCACATTATCACAACATACATCATTGCACATATTCAATTATGCACACAACAACCATTGCACCTCATCAGCTATGCAAAACCAGAATAAACCACATTTGAAGAAAATGATACTTTTTAAAATAAAATCAAGTTATTATTGTTTTATTCATTTCATATGGTAGAACATTCAATTTAAGGAACAACGTCCAAAACGGCGTCTAAAACGGACTTACGGTTTGAAAGTTACACATCTTTAACTTTTTACAAGAAAACAGTTATCGCTACAGCACGCGGCGCAACCAAAGTTCGCGGCGCGACCTGAAGCACACAAACACGTTCGCGGCGCCAACCTATTCACGCGGCGCGATGCGAGAAAACAAGTACGCCTTCGCGGCGCGCACCTACCTTCGCGGCGCGAACTGGCAAAAGTCAGGGCTTTCATCGCATTTTACAGCATTACGGGATTTACTCCAAAATTCCCAAAACTAAACCAAGTTATGTCATGAACCTCAAATACCACCATATCAGCCACATACATGTTATAACACAAATATAACACATAAAGAGGATCATTTAATCATCATAACAATCATATTATCATACAATTCATCAAATCATACAATTCCCCTCAAAATCATCCCAAAACCCCAATCCATCATATAACCAATTGACACAAACAATGCATCTAAATCAGTCCTATTATCTATAATACGATAAAAGATATTAACTGGAAGAGTCCCCCCTTACCTTAGCCAAAGATCTTGATTAGCCCTCTTCCTCTTCTGTTCCTCTTTCACGTATCAGCTTTCCAATCTCTCATCTCCTCTGCTCTGCTTTTCACGTTCCTTTTTCCTTTTTCCCAATTTTCCTTATTTCCTTTATTTTATGAAAACATAAAATAATTAGTCATGGGCTTACTCACTTAGCACCCCCATACTACTAATCTCACCATTCCAGCCCAATGGCCCTTAATCCATAATTCTCCAATAATTCAACAAAATACTAAATAATTCTAAATAATAATTTAATTCCTGATTAAATTAAAATTGAAAAATATGGGGTGTTACACTGAACATGTAACTTCTCACCTACGTTGAGAAAGGTTTTGAAGCATGTAGCTTATGACTAAATTGTCTCCACATCTTCTAACTAATGCAAAGATTCTAACTAAAAATAGCTTCTGAATATGAATTACTTCTAACAAAAATAAATAGACCGGAGGCCTCTTTGTTTCAATGTTAAAAAAGTTTTTTTTTTTAATTTTTAAAAAGGATTTTTATGATATTTTTCAAAATAATAGAAATTATTTAAATTTATTTTTTATAAATTAAAAAAAATAATTTTGACACTCAATAACATATATTTTTATTATTGGAAATTAAAATATAGTTAAAAGCAAATAATATTTAAACAAATATATTTCAAAAAATAATGTTTATGAAGTTATTTAAAATGACTTCAAATAAGTGTTTTTATATAAAATAAAATGATAACATATTTAAAATAATATTTTATAAAATGTTATTTAAAATTTTTTTTATTTGAAGTATTTTTTTAAATTTTTTTGTTTTTTTTTTTACAAAAATATGTAAAAATATTTTTTAAAAAAATTAAAACAAACAAATTTTTAATGTATTTTTCATATAATTAGATTCAACAAATTTTATTGAGACATTTGACATCCATAATATTCTACCATGCACTCTATGAAAAAAAACTTAGGAACACATAATCAACAACACGCATAAGTTAATATACTGTCAATATATAAAAACTAATTACTATCATTATTACATTATTACCCAACTAAAAACGTACTAGAGGGCTAATTTCACGTCCAAAATGGTAATTATCGTTTCATTAATTTTTTGATTTCAAATTTATTAAAATGCTTTGAATATTTTAATCATTATTATTATTATTATTATTATTATTATTATTATTATTATTATTATTATTATTATTATTATTATTATGACGGCTATGCTCTGATACCTATACTAAATATATTAAAGTTAATGTGTTTCCAATACAACTCTCTAAATTTCAAAGCAACTAAATAAAAGGGATGTACAACTTTTCATTTTTCTATCATAAGAAGCGTGAGAAAAATTGAAAAACTCCGTTTTTCATTCTTCACATCCTGTGCAAAACTTCAATATCAGATAAAAAATTGCACAACTTTTCTTTCAAATTCGACGTTTTCATTTTTATATTTCTGGTCTGCCGTTTCCATTTCTCTCGCAATCGATCACACCACTTGGAACCTCAAATACTAAAATTTGTGTTCACGATATTGTCATCTCCATATTCACGTTTGCGTTTCGTATCTCTCTTGATCGATCGTCATCTTCATCCATCCATCTTCAATATTTGAAAGAAATTAGTGTTTTTGTAGCATCACGACATCGTTCAGGTCATCTGTTCCAGTAACAATGCTGGTGAAAATAATTCTTAATACAAGTTTGGATATATTTGTTATGTAAGATATACATGGACATGGATAGTGTAAGTATTGGTGAATGAATATGGTACAAAATATGCCTTCACGGTCTGTGAAGGTATTGAATTGGTTTTGTTTGTTTACGTATGATTATTTAATTTAAGGTCTTAATATGTGAAAATTCATTTTTTTTTACTAATGTTGAATTTTAGTAACAATACATGTACCAAATTTAATGTTTATCTCACTATCTTATTTTTCAATTGATCATAACTTTACTTTCTTTCCCTGCCATTATTTTATGATGGGGTGAAAGAATGATGTTGCTATAAAAAAAGAAGTCATCATTTTAGATTGTCTTTGAAATATCCAGGTTAAGTTCTATTGAAGATGTTTTTGATGTTTCTATTGAATGTTGGTTTCTTTACTCTGTAATAAGTTGCAGTGTCCATTTTCATTATCATTGCTGAGTAACATTTAGTTGGTTCGTTTGTAGGAAACTCCGTTTTAGCGTGCACAATGTGCATTTCTCTTTGAGCTTTATAATACAAATTATTATCGAAGGTAGAGAGGTGAGCATTGTTCGCAGTTGTTGTTGCTGAAAAGGGATTTGTTTTTATTTATCTTTGTAATAATAAGTTATTGTTGTGTTTAGGAGGGGAAGGTTTTCTTTGCGATTATTTCTGTGAAGGAAGACATTTTTTTCTTTCTTTGATTTGATTTCAAGCGAGAGAGAGAGAGAGAGAGAGAGAGAGAGGATATTCATTACAGTGTTTTAAAAACCGGACCTAACCGGCCGGTCAGACCGGTCTGATCGGGAACCGGGGGGTCACCGGTCTGGTCTGATTGCTGGACCTGGTATGCTATTGAACCGTTGAAAACCGGTAAAAACCGGTGAGCCGATGGTTTTAGAAAACCAGTGGTTCAAATGCATGCTCTCTTTTTCCCCGCATAAAACGACGTCATTTTCATGATTTTTTTAAAAAATATAATTAAAATATAATTACACTTTATTCAAACCTTATTTGAAACAACTTTTTACCTGTTTGCAATTAGACTTGATTTAAAATTTATTTAAATTTATATTTTGTATTATTTTTGTTGTGAAAAATGATGTCTGGAACAAAATATAATAGGAATTGGGGAAGATAAGAAGAACACAAGAATTGGTCATAACTGCTATTCTTTTAATTTCTCTTAAAACAAGATTACAAGTTTACAAGAATAACAAATAACCTCTCTCACCCTAAATTAAGATTTGCAGCTTAGCAATGATGAGAGACTAGTATTCTATTTATAATAAAACCTAACATATTAACTAATGTGCTTTTTCCACAAGGCTCATTACACAAGCCAACTTAATAAACAAGCTAACTTAACAAATTAGGGTTTAAACACTAAAACCTAATTTAACATGCTAACAACCCTAGCATCTTCGACACAAGCATGTGAACAACCTTCGACTTTATGCTTATTCCTGTCGAACCAAGAAGCTACCCTTCGGCCATACTAGAGTTCGATCCAATATGTCACAAATCTTCACCTTGGACCCAACTCTACAACGTCAAGGGAACAAATTAGTTTTCTTCATGCAGCTTTATCAACTGCATACAGTGGAAAAACTTGCAACTGGGCAATGTCTTTGTGATCATATCAGCAGCATTGTCCTCTGTCGAAACCTTCAGCACTTGGACTTCTTCACGCTCGATTACTCCGCTGACGAAATGCAACCTCACATCAATGTGCTTAGTTCGCTCATGATAGGCTGAGTTCTTCGACAGATGTATTGCACTTTGACTATCAAATTTAACAGTGATACCTCGACCTTGAAGTTTCAGCTCCTTCGCAAAACCTTCAAGCCACAATGCTTCTTTCACAACTTCAGTTAGGGCAATATAATCCACTTCAGTGGTTGATAGAGCAACAACCTTCTAAAGTGTTACTTTCCAACTAATTTATGTGCCAAACATGGTGAAAACATATCCAGAAATAGACTTTCTAGAATCCATACAACCTGCATAATCAGAGTCGACATATCCTTCAATTGCTGCTTTACTATCTTCACCCAAGGTTCCACCATAAATTAGGACTCTGTTCAGAGACCCATTTATGTACCTTAAAATCCACTTCAATGCTTGCCAGCGAGCCTTTCCAGGATTCGCCATGTACCTGCTTACAAGACTTACTGCATATGCTATGTCGGGTCTAGTACAGACCATAACATACATCAAAGAACCAACTATATTAGCATATGAGATGCTATTCATATAGGCTCTTTCGACATCAGTACTAGGACACTGATCAATACTCAGCTTGAATTGAGGGTTTGTTGGAGTCACAACAGACTTTGAATTCGACATACCAAACTTGTCGAGAATCTTTCGTAGGTATGCCTCTTGAGATAAGCATAATTTCAACTACTTTCTGTCTCTTCGAATGTCAATTCCAAGAATCTTGAATGCAGCTCCCAGATCCTTCATATCGAACTCCTTATTGAGTTCAACCTTCCCCCTCATTACATCTTCGACATTGTTGCTTGCTATGAGAATATCATCCACATAAAGCAACAAAATAACAAATGAATTATCAGGTCGAAATCTGAAGTAAACGCATTGTTCGAACTGACTTCTAATGAAACTTATGCGTGCCATGAACTTGTCGAATCTCCTATTCCACTGTCGAGGAGATTGTTTCAGCCCATATAAAGATCTCTTTAGCTTGCACACATAATCTTCCTTCCCCTTTTCGACATACCCTTTAGGTTTCCTCATCAAGATCGTTTCATCTAGATCACCATACAAGAACGCAGTCTTCACATCCATCTGTTCCAATTCAAGGTCGAACTGTGCCACCATGGCAAACAACATTCGAATGGACCTATGCTTCACAACAGGGGAAAACACATCATTGAAGTCCACACGTTCTTTCTGAGTGAAACCCCTTGCAACTAACCTTGCCTTGTATCTTTTCGATGTTACTCCTTCAATTCCTTCCTTAAATTTGAAAATCCATTTACAGCTAACTAACCTTGCCCCAACAGGTTTCTTGATCAGTTCCCAAGTATGATTATCATGAAAAGATTTCATCTCATCATCCATGGCCTTCAGCCATTCAGTCTTATTTCTACTCATAACTTCTTTGTAGTCTCTAGGTTCTTCGTCTAGAACCTCACTTGCAGAGATTAAGGCATAAGCTATAAGATCTGCATACCCAAGACTATGAGGTGGCTTGATGACTCTTCTCGACCTATATCTCGACAATAGGTAGTCATCGACAGTTTCCTCACTTTCCTCAGCATCTTCTGCTTCTTCTTCGACTTCATCTGGAATATGCAATTCAGCATCAACTTGCTCCACCTCAACAGGAATCTCTACCTGTTCCAGCTCTTCTGCATTTTGACCATCATCAACATCAATTTTCTTGAAAGCCATCTCAGCTTCATTGAAAACTACATCTCGACTGGTAATACACCTCCTGTGACCTGGCTCTAGGCACCATAGCCTATAAGCTTTGACTCCTTCAGGGTATCCCATGAACATGCATTTAAGAGCTCTAGGTTCGACCTTGTCTTGCCTAATGCGAGCATAGGCTACGCAGCCAAATACTCTCAAATTTTCGAGATCTGGTGGATGTCCCGACCAAACTTATTCAGGTGTCTTCATATCTAACGCTGTCGAAGGACACCTGTTTATCAGATATGTTGCTATCGAAACAACCTCAGCCCAGAACACCTTATTTAACCTAACACTAGTCAACACGCATCTGACTCTCTCCAAAATAGTTCGACTAAAACTTTCAGCCAAACCATTTTGTTGTAGAGCACCTGTAGTAGTTCTGTTCCTTGCAATACCAGAGGCAGCACAAAAGTTGTCGAACGTCTCATTGCAAAATTCAAGGGCATTGTCAGTTCTCAAACTCTTGACCTTTCTGCCAGTCTGATTTTTTTACCAGAGTCTTCTAACTTTTGAAATTCTCAAAAGTTTCATCCTTAGTCTTCTGGATGAATACCCATAACTTCCTGGAATAATCATCAAATATGGATATAAAATACCTTGCTCCTGAATGTGATGGACACCTTGCAGGCCCCCTGATCAGTCACAGTTTTTCTATATTTTATCAATCGTCTCTGTTAGTTTTTGTGATGTTTGGTTACTAAAATAAGTCAATTACAATAAAAATGTCATTGTTTTATAATTGTCTGAATAATTGGTTTATTTTCGAGACTACTGATCTTTGTGGGAAGATATTGTGTTTTGCAGGTAAAATGGCGAAGAAGTGAATCGAGCACTGATCATACGCATCTCCTGACATGTGTAAAAGTTAAAAAAAGGCATTCTACCCAAACGCGTGTCCAAACGCGTCTCCAAGCCTGCCAGGAAGCCATAAAATCACGCCCTTGCCCACACACGTCCTCAGACGCGTCCCACTCAAGCAGGGAGTCTAAAAAATGAGCATCTGCTCATACGCGTTCTAAGACGCGTTTCTGACCCCCATACGCGTGCCCAAACGCGTCCAGAAAAGCCAAAAATGCAGCCCCTGGTCACACGCGTCCCTGGACGCGTCTCCTTGTTCCAGACGCGTGTCCACGCGTGTTTTTGCGTAGCATTTTGGGCCTCCTCCTCTGAAAAGCCCAGAAAGACAGAAATAAAAGGGAAGGAACGCGTTTGGAAGAAGGTTCGACGAATTTTAGGAGAAAAACATATTTTTGAAGACTGGATAACTCAGCATGGATGTAATCAAGGGATCCATGTGTTCTTTGTTTGCCTTTGTTGAACTTCACTCTGTAAGAATTTCCAAGTACACAGAGTTCACAAAACTTTAGCTTTTCGACTTTGTCTCCTCCAAGCAGATTTTGTTTCCCTAATTCGACTAGACCCATGGCCCAATCTCATGTGCCAAATTTCTGTCTTCGACAAAGGTTTCGTGGATACAACATTTGTCGAACCACTTACAACTTCATCCTCAAGGGTATACAAGCCTTATTTCTTCACGCCTCTCAAGACTTCCTTCGACCCATTCATGACTTTTAGGATAATTTTCTCTCCTTGGAAAACATATCCTTTCTTGTCGAATTCACCAAGAGAAAGCAGATTTATCTTCAAATGAGGAACATACCTGACTTTAGTCAATAACCTTATTGACTCATCATGGAGCTTGAATTTCACAGATCTAACACCTGCAATCTTGCAAGCTTTGTTGTTTCCCAGTAGTACTGATCCACCATTTTGATCACATAATTCCTCGAACAAGTCTTTGTTTGGAGTCATGTGCCAAGTGCAACCTGAATCCATAATCCACTCCTTCCTAGAGTCACTTCTTGAAACCACAAGGACATTAGATGATTCAAAATCATCTTGAACAATGGCTGAATTGCCATTACCGTTACCTCCATGATCTTTCAGGTGTTCATGGTACACCTTTCTTGTGTGACCCTCCTTCTTACAATGATAGCATCGAATACCAGATGCTTCGCCACTATAAGACTTTTGTTGGCTTTTACCTTTCTTCTTGTCGGACTTACCATCCGCAAGAATTTTCCTTTAACGGCTAAACCTTCACCAACTGTCGGAAGGTTTATACTCCTTTCGTTCATTCAAGTCCTTAGAATACAGGGCTGATTGAACTTCTTCAAAGGTCAGAGAATCCCTTCCATACAAGAGAGTTTCTTTAAAGTGAGCATGTGATCGAGGCAAAACGCACAATAGTAACAGCGCTTGATCTTCATCATCGATCTTCACATCAATATTTTCAAGATCACGAATCAGCTTGTTGAACATATCCAACTGCTCAGCCAACACTTTGTCTTTAATCATCTTGAATGAATATAAAGCTTGCTTCAGGTAGAGTCGACTTACGAGCGATTTGATCATGTACAAACTTTCAAGTTTCACCCATAACCCTGATGTCACTGTCTCCTTTGATACCTGTCGAAGAACCTTATCACCAGGGCTCAACAAAATTATGTTGTGTGCTTTCTCGATCATGTCCGTCTTTTTTCTTTCCGTTAACGCAGCGTCCATAGCCGCCGCTCCCTTCAACGCTTCCAAGCAACCCTGCTAAACCAGTAGGGCTTTCATCTTTAAGCGCCACAAACTGAAATCGTTCACTCCGGAACTTTTCAATATCATACTTTGTTGAAGGCATCTTCTCCATGCTCACCGCACCAATTTGTTGTGAATTCAATGCCAAAAATAAAGTATAAAACAAGGAATGAATAAAGAACAAGGAAGAAGAAGAACACAAGTATTGGTTATAACTGCTATTCATTTACTTTCTCTTAGAAAACAAGATTACAAGTTTACAAGAATAACAAACAACCTCTCTCACCCTAAATTAGCATTTGCAGTATGCGATGATGAGAGACTAGTATGTTATTTATAATAAAACCTAACATACTAACTAATGAGCTTTTTCCACAAGGCCCATCACACAAGCTAACTTAAAAAATTAGGGTTTAAACACTAAAACCTAATTTAACATGCTAACAACCCTAGCATCTTCGACAACTGCATGCTAGATCCATCTTCGATTACAGCTTGCACAATTCGACACCAGCATGTGAACAACCTTCGACTTCATGCTTAACCCTGTCGAACTGTCGAACCCAGAAGCTACACTTTGACCATATTAGAGTTCGATCCAATATCTCTCTCTCTCTCTCTCTCTCACACACACACACACACACACACACACACATATATATATATATATATATATATATATATATATATATATATATATATATAATAGAAGAGAGAAATTTGAGAGAAAATAAACTAAAAAAATATTGAAGGGACGTGAGTAGGGATATCAACGGGGAAAGGAATGTTCGGAGGATGCTTCCCCGCTCTCCGCCATGCCCTCAAATTTATTTCTCATCCCCTTCCCCAATCTCCGCTACTGGGAGGTATTTTTCTCCATCTCCATCCCCACAGATCCACAGAGATTAAATCTTAAGAAATTTTTTATACTTTTCGATCAAAACTATGTTATTGCTAATATTTTTCTGTAAAAAAATAATAAATATTAATAGAACTTGTTGCTACAATGTTTCCACTAATTTACTACTGCGGTCAGGGCTGGACAAAAAACTATCAACCGACTGAATCCGATCCGGTCCGAGTGTTTTTTGAGTGATTGGGTCGGTTTGGTTCGGGTACACGGGTGGTCGGGTGACTTAAATTGGGTTTAAGTGGATATAATCGGTCGGTTCGGATTTAGTTTTAGCATCCGTCGGTGACCGAAACCGACCGAATGCAGTAAATTATTAGGGCCTTTCCTTAGTTCCAACAAGCCCAACCCAGTATATTGAACCAGATCCACACTCATTTCAGACCTAATTTAAGCTCATAACCCTAATCTCTTCTTCATATGTGTTAATTTTTCTCTTCCCTTCATCTGCGCCGTTTGAAATCTGAGGCCAATATATCTCTCTTTATCAATTGTCGTCGATGAAAGATTAATCTAAGGTTTGTTAATATATCCATCTATCTTCATCTCAGTATGTCCATTTTCATTTCACTCTATATCTCTGTATCTTCTCCATCTACAAATAATGTTCCTTGATCTGCAGTTTGTTAAGGGGGATCGTTTTCTTGATGTTGCGCTTCTTGAGGAGTAAGTCCATCAATGCTTTGAGAGTGACAAGCCAAACTCCATGTCTTTTTGTAAAGACATAAGGAAAAGACTCACACATCCCAGAATGTGAAGGATCTGAAGAATAGGTTGGGTTCAAGTCAGATCTAGTAACCTTAATATTTTTCATTTGTTTTCTTCTATGTGTTTCTGGAAAAGTTTTAATGAAATTTATTATTGTTATTATTGCAGAAAAAGTTATGTTTTGGCAGAAATTTCTTCATGGTTGAAGATATTGGACCTTTGGATACTATCTTTAAACCAACAAAGTCAACATATCGCTTGTTTTTGGTAATTACTCATAACTCATTCATCATGGAAATATACTCTCTTTTTTATTTTGCTGTAACATTTACTTTTACAATTTTTTGTTTTCATAGATTTGGTTGTGATTTGTTGACATGATAAACCTTTTCACTGTGATTGTTTATCCAAACTAAAGTAACTTTGACAATATGGTTCTAATCACTCAATGCTTTTGATATTATATTTACAACACAGGACAAGCCCACCCAGATTGAAGCTTAGTATTGTGTTTTATGGATGTAATAATTTTAAATCTCAGTATTCTGTTTGGATGCTGTAGTTTTTTTGGGATTTTTATATATCAAAATTTGTTGGTCTATTATTCCTTTTATGTATCAAAATTTGAGAGAATTGTATATTGCTCCTCAGGCATTTGACAGTAAGGCTGACTCTTGGGTGGCGAATTCGTTTGACACAACATCTACTATGGAACTATTTGAGAAGCAATGTGTTCTACAAGGTAATTGAAAATGAATTATTCATTAGTTATGTTCCTTCGTCTGTTTTTTGAACATTACAAGCACACTGTGTTGGTCATATTTGTTGCTATTTGGTAACTCAAGTATACTTTGCACTATGATTTTTTGAGTGATTATTATTTGAATTATTTGTAGACAGGGGCGGATGTATAGCCCAGCCAGCCCGGGCACGCGCCCGGGCTCAACCCCGTTGTATACTCCCCCACTTAATAGTAGATTTTTAGACAATACCAGGGGCAAAATTAATAATTTTTAGACAAAATATAGGGCAAAATTAGTAAAAACAGGGGGCAAAATTTTTAGACAAAATCAATGGCAAATTTTTTAGACAAAATCAAGGGCAAAATTAGTAGAAACAGATTATAAAATTAGTAAAAATAAAGTGTAAAATTTTTGCCCAGGCTCCCTAAAATTTTTGGCTCCGCCACTGTTTGTAGACCAACTTAATGTGTAGTTATGATTGCTTTATACTTTTCCTTTGAAATTAAACTCAGTTTTAATTTTAGTTCCTTGACCTCTTCAGTATACCTTGATTATTTGCATCCTGACCCTCATTATTTAACCATAGCTGAAAACTAGAAAGCATGGTCGTTGTTTGTTTTGTCATGGGAATATAAGTTAACATTTATTGTTCTTGGTTAACAAATGAATTGCTGGGGAATTTGTTTATTTTATCCATCTTTAAATTTATTTATTACTAAGTTATCAATATAACAACAGGTTGTGAAAAGATATATGTAGTTTAGCTTTTGCTTAAATATTGTGTTAGTAGTATATTGAATTTGTGACTCTAAACTGTGGAATTCATGTGGATCTATGGGAATTATTTAGTTTCATTTTATCATTTCAGCATGTGGTTCATGTGTATGTGGTTCAATGCACTCTAGCCTTATATATGAAATTTATCAACTTAACATCATTTTATTATAATATGAAGGATACTATTTTGGATTAGACTTACCAGGAGAGAAGAAAATGAGAATGACAAAGCACTTTCTGCTAAGGCTCTAATTCAATAGTATATTTATGTAAGTTGCTAATTGCTGCTTGTTTAATAAAGATTTTATTAAATTGTTTTCCATTTTATTATTTTTTTCTAATATTAATTCTATCTTTTTTATATGTAGGATCTTGTTCTGATTGAATTATGGCGTAAAGGTTGTTTTGAGAGAGACATCTTCAAGTCTATTAAATATCAAAATAGCATTTGAAGAGAAAAAAAAAAGATAGTTGAAAAAGTTTATAATAAAGGTTATATTCAAGAAATAGAATATAAATTGCATTATAGATAAGCATCAAGAGATCACAAACAAATATGTACAGAATAAATATTGTGGTATTTAGACTTGATAAACATTTTTAATTTTCTAATTTTTGAATAATAAAATATAGATAACTTTGTTTTTTAATGGAAGAATTAAATATAATAGTTTAGGCAAATTGGAATAGAATATCAAAATAACCTAATTTTTTATAATTAAAAACTGAAAAAATCATTCCATTTCTGAATTTTAAAAAGGATTTAAAAAAAGTAATAATTTTAGTTGGGCCATAATTTATACTAGCCCAGTAAATTATTGGCTGAATATATTAAAAGATTGGACTGATTTTAAATTTGGGCTTAAAATTTGATATGGCCCAATAATATGCCTAACCGAAAAAAACCGATATAATAAACCGAACCGATTTTAACCGAACCCGTAAAAAACCGAATGTAAAAACGGTTGGAATTGGGCCAACATAATTCACCCGAGGGTTGGGCCGGATTGAGGTTTTGGGCCCGAACCCGATCCGGCCCGAACCGATGTCCACCCCTAACTGCGGTATCGCTGTCATCTAGCGCAAGTGAAACAATACATTATACAATAAAACATGAAAATAAAATGATCAACTAATGACTCTTCATTTTCTAATACATTAATATTTTTTATGTAAAATTATATAATTATATATTATATAATTTATAAAATATAAAAATAAAATAATATGGTCGGAGTCGGGAAATCCACGGGGCGAATGGTACTTTCCCAGTCCACATTTTCTCCGTAGAAATTTTTTTTCGTCCACATTTCTACGGAGAAAAAAGATCCCCAATATAAAATTTCTATTAACATATGCAAATTTACACCCCTATACGTGAAAGGAAAAGTTGAAAGACAGATTAATGTTACTCTTTTGTTATCATTAACTTTTGGTTGTATTTGGACAACAATAGTCATAATTTTTAATTAGTATTTATTTAAGTTGAAGTAAATATTAGTTAAACATACAAACTTTAAGTAGAAGAAGAAATGCAATCGGAATGCTAAAGAGGTTTTGAAAATGATTATTTACTGCAGAACACTGATATTGCTTGAAGTGAATTTTGTGTCCTAGTTTGTCCTATATCAGTTTTTTTTTCAAATGAAAAGGAGCGGTTCTAATAAAATAAAACTAAAGTAATGTTAGTCAATTGACAACAAAAGTGAAAAGTGAGTTTAGTTGGTTGGAGATTAGTTCAATTAGACAAAATTCATCCAAATGAATGAAGTGGCAGCCAAAGAAAAAAATGGTAAATTTGTTAATTCCAGAAGAATTAATTTTCTTATCCTATAGATTAAGCCATTCATAAATAATTAATATTTAATAATAATTGAAAATAATAAAATTTATTAATAATTGTTAGGGCACAAGGATCAAGATGATGGAATAATGGAATAAAAGAAGAATGACGGCGGCACACACAGAGAGAATAATTGTTGTTTTTATTAAATGACATATACTAGTCTATTTATACAAGAATAAAGTTGCCACATAGGCCCTAATGAAAACTTGCTAACAAAGTTAAAAGGTACACAAATAGAAAATACTAAATTACCCTTAATACCATCCCTTAATTTATATTTTCTAAATAAAATTAACTACACCAATTCCATTCCTTAAGAGGAGAAATTGATCTGTCTTGATTGCCTTCGTTAGAACATCAGCCAGCTGCTTCTGGGTGCAACAGTGTACAACTTCTAATGTTCCATTATGGACTTGGCTTCTCAAGAAATGATACTTAGTTTTAATATGCTTGCTTCTTCCGTGTAACACATGATTTCTAGCAAGATTGATTGCAGACTTGTTATCAATCATCAGCTTCAGAGGCTTCTTCACATCAATCTTTAGATCTTCTAATAAATTCAGAAGCCACACAACTTGACATGCAGCTACAGCGCCTGCAATATACTCTGCTTCACATGTTGATATAGCAACCACAACTTGTTTCTTGGAACTCCAAGAAATAGGACCTCCCAGAAACTTAAACAAGTATCCAGAAGTACTTCTTCTATCAACTTCTCCATACCAATCATAGTCAGAATAGCTCATTAACTCTGATTCTTCCTTTCTCGCAGAAGGAAACAATACTCCGTACTTCAGAGTTCCCTTGATGTATCTCAAGATTCTGACAGCAGCTTGATAATGGGACCACTTAGATTTGTTCATAAACCTACTAACCATTCCAACTGCATGGCAAATGTTAGGTCTGGTATTGCATAAATACCTCAGAGAATCTACCAGTTGTTTGAAGATCGTAGCATCAACATTTTCACCTTCAGAGTCAGAATCCAACTTCTGATTGGTTTTTGACGGTGAAACAGCAACTTTACAATTCTCCATCTTAAATTTCTTCAGAAGATCAAGTTCATACTTTAGCTGATGCAGAATGATACCATCTTCTGAGTGCAGAATCTCCATACCTAGAAAATATACCATATTTCCCAGATCAGTCATCTCAAATTCATTCATCAGCACCTTCTTGAACTTGTTCAGATCTTCTGGACAACTCCCTGTAAGAAATATGTCATTGCTGAAGTGATAAAGCGGCAAGCAAAAAATAATAGGTATTATTTATTACCGGGTGATATAGGTTATATCGTATCGTAGTCCACAGAGATTGGTAGAGAAAAACTGTCGTTCGACTATCTTGCGTTCTAAGTTTCATGATTGGGTGCGGAAAGTAAATGCGGGAAAAGTAAATAAAAGCAAATAAACATTCTCAATAGTCTAAGAGAAATAGTTATGGAATTGCATTTTGTTCTACCTGTCGACTACTTAAATTTGAGGATCTATCGCTCAACACTCACAATACGCATCAAAATCACCAGGCATCATTCGAGATGCCACATCAATGTCCATGTCTGAAACACCGACGAAAGCTCAATCGTACTATTCACATCAGCGATGTCTCAACCGACATAAACAACACGAAGGCATTAAAGTCGATACCTATTATGATTATTAGCCCCAAATCTATTTCTACAATTCAGAAACTAATAGTTATCATTCCTAATCAAGATCTATGATGTCCATTTCTACAACAACACAAATCCAAAGCATTTAAGCAAAAAGATCAAGAACAACAACAATGATGATTTGTAAAGTGTATATATAAACGATCCCAAGATCATCAAATGTACATACAATAAAAGTAGAAATATACATACAAAACCCACCATTGGAATGAAACATAGGGAAGAAAGAAGATGAATCGGAAACTCTCACCGTGTCAAGGCAATCGAGACAAATCCATAGCCAACCCACATGATGTAGCACCCAATGGTGTTTCCTAAGCCTCTAAACTATCAAAAAATGGATCAGAGCTCTTCCATGGGGGAAAGAGATGATAAAAACCCTAAAAAATAAGTTTTGAACTATAAATACAAAAACTGAAAATCGCTGACCGCGCTAAGCACGCCTACTGCGCTTAGCGCGCTGTCCTTTATTTTTCTTAAACCGCCTGAGAGCGCTTAGCGCCACATACCCGCGCTAAGCGCCCTACTTTCTACCAGACTTAGTCTTCAAAATTTCCAGACCGCGCTTAGCGCCAAAAAAGCGCGCTAAGCGGGCTCAACAGAACAACAACTTTTATTTCTTCAAAAACGCGTTCGCCGCCGTGTCTTCGACACTTTATTCCTCAAAGCTTCGAACACGCATAAATACCTAAAAAAAGACAACAAAACTATCAAACGGTATATATTTACACGAAAACGTAACAAAACACAAACGATACAAATATACACAAAAACGGGGAATTATTCAAATGGTAATACAAAAAGTATCGATAAGTGCCACTATTTACATACACAAAATAACTACAATTTAACACTTATCAGTCATCAACATAAAGACACAACAGAATCATATTGCTTCCAGAATGTTGCACGTAAACTCCATACTCCATCTCACATTTCTGAAACCCTTGCTTCTTGAAGAAAGAATCAATCTTCAAATTCCAAGCTCTGGGTGCTTGTTTTAGTCCATACAGAGCTTTGTGTAGCTTGTACACCATCCCTTCCTGATTCTTTTTAACGAAACCAGGAGGTTGTGACACATATACCTCTTCTTGTAAAGGACCATTCAGAAATGCTGACTTCACATCCAGATGCATCAGAGGCCATCTTCTATTTGCAGCTAAAGCAATCACCAGTCTGATTGTTTCATGTCTAGCTACGGGTGCAAATACCTCAAAATAATCTAGTCCAGGTTTTTGAAGAAAACCTATGAACACTAATCTTGCTTTGTGTTTACCAACTGATCCATCTGAATTAAGTTTCACCTTGAAAACCCATTTGACGTTGATGGCTTTCTTCTTCTTTGGAAGTTTAATCAATTCCCAAGTTTTGTTTCTCTCTATAGCTTCAATTTCTTCTTTCATGGCATTCAGCCAGACTTTCTTCTTGAGCACTTCTTCAATACCCAATGGTTCAGAGTCTACTAACATGGCACACTGAATGACATCTCCCTCTGAGTCAACTTCTGTGTCTTGCAACATGTCAAAATCTACAAACCTTTTAGGTATGGTTCTGATTCTTTGTGGCCTTCTGGGTACGTCATCTTATGGACCTTGTCCAGAAGCACTATTTCCAGAATTACCACCTTCAGCAACGTGATCATCTCCAGAAGTTTGTTCTACAGAGCCTACATCTTCAGAGTTTGCTTCAGAGTTTACCCTTCCAAAAGCATGACCACCACCAGATTCTGGATTATCATCAGAGTCTGGACTAGAATCAGAATCACCATCTTCATCATCTGAGTCTTCAGAGTCATCTTCAGAGTCATCTTCAGAGTCATCTTCTAACTCTGACTCTTCTTCATAACTTTTAAATTCTGACAAATCTTCAGAAGTAATCTCCACATCAGAAGTGGGTTGAGACTTGCTCTAATCCCAACACTCTGAATCCTTCACAATGACATCTCTGCTGACTTCAACTTTGTTAGTTTTTGGATAATAAAGCTTGTATGCACCTGTATTGTGGTACCCTACCAATAACATCACTTTGCTTTTATCATCCAGCTTCTTCCTTCTCGCTTCTGGAACATGTTTGTAACACACAGAACCAAAAACCTTCAGATGACTAACACTCTGCTTCTCTCCAGTCCATTTTTCTAAAGGAACAATTCCCTTCAGTTTCTGCGTTGGAAACCTGTTAAGCACATATGCTGACGTAGCAACAGCTTCTCCCCATATATTATGAGGAAACTTCTTCTCTTTTAGCATACTTCTCGTCATATCAAGCAAAGTACGATTTCTTCGTTCAACAAGACCATTGTGTTAAGGAGTATAAGGAGCAGTCACCTCATGCTCAATTCCATTATCATCACAGAACCTCTGGAATTCTGCAGAGTTATACTCACCTCCACCATCCGTTCTGAGAATCTTTAACTTCTGACCACTTTGATTCTCAGCCTTCACCTTGAACTTTTGGAATTCTATAAACACCTCATTCTTAAACTTAATGAGATTTACCCACGTCATCCTTGTGAACTTGTCCACAAAAGACACAAAATATCTATTCCCTCCAAGTGAAGGTTCTGGAAATGGTCCACACACATCAGAGTATACTACTCCTAGAGCATGTTTTGCTCTTGAGGCTACCTCTGATACAAATGGCAATCTGAGGCTACCTCTGATACAAATGGCAATCTGGGTTGCTTGCCTTTCATGCATACCTCACATGACTTCTCAGGCTTCACAATTCTGGGGATGCCATGTATAAGCTTCTTAGAACTTAGATGCCCTAGGCTTCTATAGTTCATATGCCCCATCCTCTTATGCCACAACTTACTATCTCCTTCAGAGCCTTTTGCACCAAGACACTCTGTTTCAGCTGTTTCTACATTCACCTTGAATGTTCTATTGCTTCCCTGTTCAGATTGCATAATCAACTTCTGATCAGAGTCATACAACTTCAGAAGATTGTTCTTCATAACAACTAAGAAAACTTTTTCAATGAGCTGACCCACACTCATCAGATTGCTTCTAATTCCAGGAACATACCAAACATCTTTGATCAGAACATTCTTCCCATTCTTCACTCTGACTTTGACATTTCCCATTCCTTCTGCATAAAGGTACTTATCATCATCACATTTGATCTTTGTCCTCCTTTCAGAGTCAAAATCTATCAGCCATTGTTTGTTTCCAGTCAAGTGATTTGAACACCCAGTGTCCATATACCACCACTCTGACAAACATCTTCCGTCAGACCTTGAAGCCATCAATAGCACAGGTTCATCATCTGAATCTCCTATGGCTATGTTTGCTTCTTCTGATTTCCTTCCTTTGTTTGACCAGTAATCTCTAGCAAAGTGGCCAAACTTTTTACAACAGTAACACTAAACTTTCTTCTTGTCAGACTTCTCCTTCCCCTTCATATGTTTCTTCTCACCAGAAGTTGATGCATCCGACTTCTGGAATCTATCACCACGTCTATTCTTGGCCTCTGACCAAGACTGCTTCTGGTCCTTCTTGACAAAATAAGCTTTCATAGCTTGCTCAACTTCCCTCTCAGAAGTTCTTTCAGTGAGACGCAACTCATGCGCTTCCAGACTACTTTGCAGCTCTTCTATTCTCATGGCTTTTAGATCTTTATAATGTTCAATTGCTACAACAATGTAATCAAAATGAGGAGTAAGTGACCTCAATACCTTCTCTATGATTACTTGTTCAGAAAGGGTTTCTCCACAAGCCTTCATCTCATTAGTGATCACAATCACTCTGGAGATATACTCTGAAACATTTTCATTGTTCTTCATGTTGAGATTCTCATATTGCTTTCTCAAGGACTGAAGCTTCACCTTCTTCACTGATGCGTCATCGCTGTAACATCTGACCAGTGTGTATCACGCCCCCTTTGATGTCAACGAATCAACAATCTTCTCAAACACATTCACATCTATACACTGATGGATGAAGAACAACGTCTTCTGATCTCTCTTCTTCGTGTTTCTCTGCGCCTCTTTCTCTTCTTCCGTCGCATTTGCTGCAACCGGAGTATACCCATCCATTACAAGCTCTAGAACATCTTGAGCCCTAAATAACACACGCATCTGAATCATTCATCTGTTCCAGTTCTTGCCATCAAAAACTGGAAGTTTGGTACTCAAATTGCTGTTTTCGTTCATCTTCTACCTTATGCAATACACTCAAATCCTCACTCACAGTGTTTCCCAAACCCACAGAATCAGAAAATGTGATTCTGTTACGATTTTGTTCAAAGATTCAACACGAACCCAGAAGCAAAATCAAACACACAAACTCACGTTCACTCGTGTTTCCCTGTGTTTCTAACCAGGCTCTGATACCAATTTTTTAGGGCACAAGGATCAAGATGATGGAATAATGGAATAAAAGAAGAATGACGGCGGAAACACACACAAAGAGAATAATTGTTGTTTTTATTAAATGACATATACTAGTCTATTTATACAAGAATAAAGTTGCCACACAGGCCCTAATGAAAACTTGCTAACAAAGTTAAAAGGTACACAAATAGAAAATACTAAATTACCTTTAATAATAATGAAATGCAAACATCCGAAAATCAAAACGTGTCCTCTTCAAGCAAAGGACAGAAACTATCATTTGGGAAAATAATAAGTTAAGATTGAAAAAACAGTCTGTACAAGAGTGAGAACAGAGATCACCGTGGCAACGAAGTTGTAATTTCTATTCATAAATCTTAAAAGCCAATCACGACGATGATAAATGATTGAATTCCACAACGTTTTCCACATTCTCTCAATAAAAGATGCCTCTCTTTTTCTCTTCCTGCCACCTTTCCCGTTGTCATACCCCAAAATTTGCCCATCACATTTTTATACTCAAGCTCATCCAAGTATCAACAGCTCAAGATCTAAGTGGATGCACACTCTCCTAAGCAATAAAAACCCTCAAACTACGGTTTTGTCTCTCTCCAAGTAAAATCAGGTTCTGAAACCTCAAATGGTTCCCATGGCCTCTCATATGCCTTAAATAATCCTCACATCAAGTTTCAAGCTCTGATTCACAAGACTGCCCAGACAAAAGCTCAAATAGCCAACAGTCGACTAGTTTGACCTAAAAGTCAAATGTGGTCAAAGTACAGTCAAAATTTCTGATTTTTGGTCAACATCAACATTTTAATGTTATGTTCATCATTTGATCAAGGGTTGATCATGATTCATCAAGAAAATCTCCAAAATCATCAAAAACCTGAGTTTCTAAATTAGGGTTTTTAAGGAGAAAGTCAACCCAACTTTGACCAGCCATAACTTTCACATGGAACATCAGAAATTTCCCATCCAAAGCTCATTTTGAAGGAAATTGAATTCTCTACAAATTTTTCTCTCACAAGCCAAGTCTAAAAATGCTTCAATTGAGAGATATGGATCAAAACATTACAGGTCCTCCAAAAGGTCAACAAAAAGTCATCCTTTTCAAAAGCTCGTAACTTGAACATGGTAGACTCAATTGAGATGAAACCAAAAGGAGCTTTTAGAGGACTCTTTGAGATTTCTAGAAAGTATTGAATCATCTCCATATGACAAAAAATGAGAGAGATATGCTCGGTACAAGTTGGTCGATTTCCAAGAAAAGCATGAAACCCTAAATGGTGAAATTCATATTTTTTATAATTGGGCCTTAGATTTTGAACTTTCCACGTGACATTAAGCTCACAATAGGCCCATTAACCAATCATCCTTTATTTCTTGATTTTATTTCACTTTTATTTGAATTAAACCACTTAAATTCAAATAAAATTAAATATGATCATAATTAAATGATAAATATTGGTAAGAATATTTTCTAATCTCTTGATCAACCTAAAGTCACCTTAGGGGGGCCATAAAATAATCTCACAACATGTGATGGTTTTTTATTTCCTTTAATTTTGGAAATATTTCATATAAATCCAAAATTAAATCAAATAAAATTATACAAAATTGTGTGATTAAATTTTTAACCCTAAATAAATCATGAAATCAAGGAAAACATGTAAGGAGAGATTATAATGAATTTGAGTCCAAACTAGAAAGATTTCATGCAAATAAAATCAAATATCCCTCAATAATTTTGATGCAAATCTCATGCTCTCTCTCCAATATTTCAACCCTAATACATCCCTCTATATAAGCTCAAGACATTCAGCACAAAAGCCACGAAAATCCTAGTCCCAAAAGCTCTCAAAAACTTTGCAAAAATATCAAAGAGACTAGGGCATAAGGTTTCTTCGCGTGCAGCCGTTATCCATCAATTCCAAGAATTACATCGTGATCCAGAGAACTCATGGGATAATCCCAGGTCCAAAGCCATGGTTCATACGTGATGAAACGCTTAGATAAGAACTCACTTTCCTATATTCCCTATGTTAATCGTATCTCATGTTACGGTTTATTTTAATTCAAACTAACGATGTTAATGGCTTCAGGAGATGTATTTATATAGGTTTGAGTCATCGTTTGAAGCTCATCACGGCGGGAACGTGTTTCACCATGGCTAGGGCATAATGAATGGAGCCTCTCGTTTTCATGCCTACAGGCCGTTTCACGTCCAAACAACCACACCAACGAACTCAGGGGAAGTTTTTATATGCATCTGGGCACTTTTGTTATTTTGCTAACGTGGCGTTGTAGAGTTTTGATCTTGTTGCAGAATTCGAAGGAAAAGTTGCGGATAAATCCGCAGGTAATTCCCTGGGAAAATCCGCAGGGGTACGCGTAGAAGATGATGAACAATAGCCTTTGAATGGCTGACTGTTACATGGCCTTGTCTGGTTCTCTGGTCAACTCTTGCGTTCTCTGTCCTCCACGCGCGTGAAGACCACTGGCTGGTCAAAATGTCAAATATCTCTCTCCCTCTCTCATTGGTGCGTGCGTGAGAAGCGGGCCCAGGTTTGACTGTTTCTTAGACTTTTCCATTTAGCTTTCATTTGCATATTTATTTTTTCTTGGCTATTCAAATATCAACTTGCGAATTTGGTTCAACCGGTAACAAGTGAAGACTTCAATACCAAGCACCTGGGTTTGAACCAGGTGTACCACAGTTTTTTTTAGTTTCTTTGACATACAGATCCAGTGCATGCCACCCGAGAATGTCCACGACGAGCTTCCAAATCTCAACCGTCAGGCCATTATAGTCAAATCCAACGCCCCAGGATGCGCCTCCCTACCATGCACATTCAGGAATCCACCTCACAAGATCATTACACCAGGTTTTTTGCTTATGTATTTTCTTTATTTTCTCTTCTTTTTTTTTTGGTTTGTTTCTTAGATTGTTTTTTTTTCTTTAATTTTCTTTAAACTAAATTTATTATAGTTTTATTCCAACTTAGTTTATTTCTATAAAATTTCAATTTCCTTTTTATAAAATCTTAAAAAATGTTTTTTAAAAAGATTAATTAGTTAATTTTAAAATTATAAAAATTAGGATTTAATTAACTTTGTAATTAGATTTTAGTTAATTTAAATTAATAATTAATTTAGGACTAGAACTAGTTAATTAATTTGGGTAAACAATTATAGATTCAGATCTTTTCCCATCGTTTTTCAAAGACAAATTTCTATTCGCGATCTTCTTCTTCTTATCTCCACTCTATGATTGTCGCATCCGTGTTTTAATCTCTGTCATCTAAATTCTGCCTTTATTTAAATTGCGCCATTTATTTAATTATTTAATTTCCGTTATTTAAATTCTAGAAGGTGTATAGGATGCAATTTTTGTGATGTAATAGTAATTAGGGCTTTACTTTCCTGCAGTTTTACTTTCCGCATCCCCAATTTTTTGGTTATGTACCCCCTCCCCGAAGCTTTGTAATAGCGTAGGATTTAATTTCCGCACTTTAAATTTCTGCATAATATTTTATTGCGTGGTTAGTAAATAGGGAGTGATAACAAGTAATTGAACTTAGCTCACTAATCCAAGATCAAATATATCTGAATTAACCACATGATTGCTACACACACTCACCTCTAAGGTAACATCCTCTTATGCTGCCTTCTCGATAAAATAGTCAAGTCCCCCCGAATATAGGGGTACCTTAGCTTGCTGCCTTCGATTCAAAATCACCACGTCCCTCCGATAAAAGATCATGGTCCCTTCGAGTTGCCTACGATAAATATGATCTCGTCCCTCGATAAAATGGTGATAGTCCCTTCGAATGTTAAGGTATCCTTACTGTTGCCTTAATGACTATTATATCCTTCCCCGAGACTACCTGCCCTCTTTATGGCAAGGGACAGTCTTATGGCGAATGATACTCTCGATGACCCTTTAATATCCAATTGAAAGACTTCCTGCCCTCTCATGGTATGGATAGACCCTTTCGCCCGAAAGACTTAAAGAACAAGAAAGACGAACTTAGGATAGGTAGTTTTTAATTGCTTGCTCCATTCAAATCAAAATCAAATCTTTTTCCCACTCTTTTCAAAATCAAATTCAAAAAGACTACGCTTATTTACAAGCTAAAGTTCTTCTTCGAAATCTCTTCTTACTCAAAATCTTTTCAAACAAATTGAAAACAAACAAGTGAGTTAAGCAATTAAGAGCCCATGGATAACCATGGATGCAAAGGGTGCCTTACACCTTCCCTTTGTATAACTTACCTCCCGAACTCAAAATCTTCAAAAGGTCTTTCCTGTTCTTTTAGCCTTTCCAATTGGATAAAATAAAAG
The DNA here is from genome assembly GCF_029867415.1 of Vicia villosa. NCBI lineage: Eukaryota > Viridiplantae > Streptophyta > Magnoliopsida > Fabales > Fabaceae > Vicia > Vicia villosa. Next base: position 80,926,017 of record NC_081183.1, read on the forward strand.
TCGGTGGCGACTCTTGCTATCCGCAACATTTCTTAAAAGTCAGTTCACCGTGTTACACCCGTTAACAAAAAATGAGCAACATCTAGAATATGAGATGATTCAATGCTCTGAACCTCAAGCTGAGAGTATCCTAAAATAGACAAGACAAGATTATTAATCATGGTCGCCCTCTCCTTCATATCCAATTCAAAAAAACTGCAAAAAAGTTGTCGATAAAGCTCATGGAGGACGAAAATCAGAATCTGATTCTCCAACAAAGTGAGATCAGACAAGACATCTTCATCTCTCAGGAGTTGAGCTGCAGGAGAAGGATATTTCAACTGGCATGGTAGTTCATGATCTAGCTCTTTTGATATGAGAACCTATAACAGAAAACAACCGTCCACTAACATGATTTTTGCGAGTTTGTGTTGTTCTAGGTTGATGTCAGCAACGTAACTTGTTCGAATCTGGTTGTTTAAATTCTAGATTACTTGGCAGCATGCTCTCAACTTTCCATGAGGGGACATGTTGTGTTGTTCTCTGTGAAAAAGATGCGTCATGCACTGTCTTTTGATATTTTCCATGAGAAGTAAGTGTTCTCTAGTTCCCTTGAATTTGGGTCCGATTGAGACTGCCCTTGGTGTGTAAGCATCTTCGTTTGATTTTTTAAGTGCTTCTGGAATAATTGAAATGCTGTGTGGTCGAATATAACCATCAGAGTTGACAGAACTTAGTGAAACTTCCATAGAATCACACCACTCACTAAACTCCATGGCCTGTGTACTGGACTTTTTCTTGTTTTGCCTTGAATGATGGATATGTATAATTGAGCTATATAATATTTCCTTGCGACTTTGAGGTAATATTAGTCAACTCATATTATTCAATTACTCAAAGTTATTTATTCTAGGCCACTCACAATGTCTGGCATAAAGGTCAATTACAAGCACTACAAGAAAAGAATCAGGAAACATTTGCTTTCATTTCAAGCATGAAACATGTAATTTCGATCTCCTTTTAACTTTTTACATTTAGATCTAATCGGACAGTGATTTATGAAGAACATGTAATTAAACGGAAGTCGTTATAACCAATAAATAATATAAAGCTTTAAACGCGCTAGATCCAAATATTATATTCATTCTTACACTCATGTTATTTCTCATTTATTCACTGACTTGGGCTCGTTAGAAAGTAACCTTGCATGTCCGCCCGCTCCAGTGTATCGGAAACACACTCAACCGCATACAACCCATATTTCACTCAATCGTTGATTATTCCTTATTCATGTAAGCAACAAGGGAATCGTCGGTGGGTGTCTGACATCTAAATCTCGCAAAATTCCACGAGTAACCATCATTTTTCATTGCAATTCAACAAACATCTGATCTCTTTCCCGTTCAAATCACTTATCAAACTCATAAAAAATGGCAACATCGAAAGCTACTAAATCAATTGTTCAGCACAACGCCCCCACTATAAATGCTACAACAACCTATGCTCCTGATCCCAAAAGGGAGACTACGCTTCCTCCTACTGTCCAGGATGATTAAGTTCTAGTAACTTTTCCTTTCGCTCTTCTAACATAAAACTCAGTTCCTCCCACAATCTACCAAGACACATTTCAAGTCCTTTTGACTTTCCGGTCTTTTCAATAACTCCAAGGTCAGACCCCGAATCAACCTCCATTGTAATAGTTGATTCCCAAACAAGAGATGTTTCATATCCTCCAGTAGTTACAAGTCAATATAGAGACCATTGTGTGTGCAAAGTAACCTCGTGCAGTGATAAAAAAGTTGAGCCAGAACATGTCCTTGTTGACTCCATCTCTCCATGTAGAACGCTCCCTAGATTCCCGGATTCCATCCGACATCAAGAACATCATGCCCCACCACACGTGTCCAAAGGAAGAGGAAGAGGCAATCACATTTCACTAGAGATCCATCGTCTACACCATTCACCGTCACGCTACTCCCTAAGAGATGAAAGGAACAATGTCAGAGCATAGGCTCCCCAAAGGAAGATGACCATGTTCTCGATGCACATCCTCAATGGTAGGATCCCAAAACCTCTCGAGAAGCCTCTCATGTTGGACAACTATGATGGCTCAGGAGATCCACTTGAATCTATGTGCTTGCAGGTAAAGCTGTTTGCAATCGTTATATGATCTTATTTGTTTTGATGATAACATTACCTTCTTTATGTTTGATAAAATCTTTGGTTACAACAATCCATCAAACTCTGATGATAACATCCAATCAAGAAGCTATCTCGAGCCTCATCACTTAGAATAGTCAAGTTCTAGTCGAAGTTATAAGTTATTGATGATGAATCTATCAAAGGGGCTTGAAGCTCCAAAAGTTGTGAAAGAGAGGAAATGTAAAAAACTCATATTGTCATGCGCTTAGTGCGTGTTTGAGTGACCATTTTAATTTAAAAGGTATAGGAGTAATTCTTGAGATACTAAGACAACTCTCTCACACACATGCACGCGCACACACTCAAATTCATTTTAAAGCTTCTCTTATTTTTATAAAACACTTGAAAGATTGAATAGTTCATCAATGGAGAATCTAAGTGAGAAATTGAATAGTTCATCAATGGAGAATCTAAGCGAGAGATTGAATAGTTCTTCCAGATCAGCAAAGTTAGAATATAAAATAGATTGAATAGTTCTTCAGGATCAATAGTGTCGGAATCTAAAAGAGATTGTAGAGAATCACGTTACTCATGCTACGTCACAAAACTCTTGAGTGATGTTGCCGAAATTAAATCTTGTTTTGGGAGCGAGTTGGTTGGAGTAGATGATGACAATCTTCTCAATGCCAATAATATATGACACCGAAAACAATGTCCCTATCAAAAAAATATTCAAGAACAGGGCCGAAAACATCTACGGTTTTCTTAAGGCACATATCACCACTCGTCTTACGTTAGTACTAAAAATGAGTTTCAAGATTTCATCAATGGTGACTCTAAGTGAAAGATTAAATAGTTCTTCTGGATCAACAATATTGGAATCTGGAAGGGATGAAATTGCGACAAACTATGATTTTTAGTAATGCATTGCGCCACAAATTTCTTTAAGTGATGTGGCAGAGGTTAAATCTGTGTTTGGGAGAGGCTAAAAAATAATGAGAAGCAGACACAACTACGGGCTACCTGTAATGTACATTATGGTCGATCCAATCCATGATTAGAAAACTCATGTTTTAAGTAGTAGGCCTCACCACCTCTTAAACCACCCAAACCTTATCCCTAACTCCACTAAGCACCATTAAATCCAAAATATCTCATTCTTCTTCACTCTTTTTCACTTTCTTTTCTCTCTCACAACCTCAAACTCTCAATCTTCCTTAAATCTTTCTAAACTACACACTCAAAATGCCATAACCAACAATCTTCCCTTATCTTAAACCACCACTAACCATAGTCCAAACCTAAAACGAAACACACATCTCTAAAATTATCTACCTTTAAACCTCCAAAATCAATTCAGCCAAAACCATTAACAAGTTTCTTACTGTTAGCTGAAGTTTTCGACGCCATGTCACATTAATAAAGAAAAGAAAATATCTTTAGAGATATTATGAGCTTTTCGAAGAGGAAATTTTATTGAAGAAGTCCAGTCGAAGCCACTTCTGCATAAATGGAACGTATTGGATGAGACTTAGAAATAATTTCTAAGTTTTGTGTGAGTTCGACATCCAAGATGTGGCACTCGAAGAGTGATTTGAATTTGAATGGGAATAATTGAATTTTGCTCTTATCCGATTTCGAAAAAGGACATGTGGAGCCTTAGAGTGAAAAGAAAACATGTCGAGCGAAACGTGTCATGTTTTGGGTGAAAGACTGTTGATGATGGTTATTTTGATTCAGTATATATATATATATATATATATATATATATATATATATATATATATATATATATATATATATATATATATATATATATATATATATATATATATATATATATATATATATATAGGCCTTAGTGTTAGGGATTAGCGTGTTTATTCATTTGTACAAAATCTCATATAAAATCAAAGTATTTGCATTATTGAGAAAGAGTATTTGAGAAATGTACGTGTAAACACCATTTTTATTCAGTTTATAGTTTATCATTTCCAAAATTTACTTACTTCTTGCAATTTACTTTCAATTGCCTTTACGACATTTTCTTTACAATTTTCTCAAGATTAATTTAAAGATAAACTTAGATTAATTCAAACTTATGAATATTTTCAAAGTGTTCTTAATTTTCAAGAACATAGTTTTGAATACAAGCACATGTACTAGGATCAATCTAGTCGATCCTATGAGTAACCTAAAAACATTTGTTTTGGAAGACTAGCGCTTGTTTACCAAATTCAAGGGTAAATACTCACCCCTTCACTTTCCATATCAAAACCTCAATATCCTATGTCATGTCACCAAAAATAATGGATAAAAGGAAGACACCAACAACTTCACAAGCCAGGCTTTTTTGGGAGTGAGAAGAAAAAGGAAAAACAAAAGTACAACAAATTTTGACGAAATAGTTTTTATGTGTTTCTCAAAAAGAGTGATATGAAATCCTCACTCACCAAAAGATTACTTATGCAAGGTATGTGCACCAACAAACCATATAAACCTTAAGAATAATTGATGATATTGCTTGGAAGTTTAACCGAGTAGACTTAAGGTATCTTATGTCTCTTAAGAGCCAAACTTATGCACGAATCACCTTGGAGTTTTTAAGTACTTTGGAGGTTGATGTCAATGAGTGATAGATAATAGGTATGGAATTATCGCGTATATGTTGCTTAACACTGATTATAGCTTAAGCATCTTTGAAGTTATGGCTATTTATAAACCGCATGTTGATTGTGATAGAAATATTGTCTGAAATACCAAATTGGTTGATTCAGATTTTTGGGGAAAATTACTGGTTGCATTGGATACAAATATGTCATGGCTAGAACTTCCATTATCCAAAACCCTTACTTCAAGCATGTTTAAAAGGTGATAACGCACACCGTTCTTGCAAGAGGGGATAATACGAGATTAGCCATTCAGAGGGAATTATTTTTCATGTGGCCAATGATTAAAGGTCACCCTATCCATATTATTGTGTTTTTGGCTAATCACTTTGAAAATTTTGGTAAGGCCTCAAAAGGGGACACACTGATTGAGGGATTGATTACCCCAATTGCTGAATACTTGGGTTATGAAATGGTCATTGAGGAATTGAACGAAATCCTTGAAAGTACCTGGATGGACATGGAAGCTTGCATTACCATGAAACCATTTTCCTAGTTAGGTGACTTTTATTAGCTCCTGATCTGAGGATAATATGGAATATTTTTACCCAACCCAAAAAGGAAAACAATATGTAATTGTAGGAATTAGATATGCACCTTCTCAACCTTGGATGGTGAAGAGATGTCTAAAAATGAGCCTATTTAACTACCTCCTCTTGTAGAAGAATCTGCATTTGCACATGAGACAAATGAGGGGTAGTGGGAAAGGATGGAGGTTCAACTGTTAGAACTAGATTGGGATCTATGTTAAGAATCTGGTTTTGATGATAACAAGCATATATTTTGTTTGTAACAATTTTATTACTAATGATTTTATTGAGTGTGCAGATGTTCTGACTAAAAGCAAGTTCGACAAACAGAATCAGAAGATCAGAAGTTATCAAAGAAACATAAGCTCTGTTTCTCAAAAAACAAAATCATTCTTATAAACTTCCTCAGAAAACAAGCAACATCAACATTCACGAGTAATGCCAACAAAGATGTTTTGAACCAGTGACCAGAAACTTCTAAGAACATCGTAAAGTGTCCCAACCAAGTCACATGCATGAAAGCACGGTACTCAAAGTAAAGACAAAATTATGACATCTATTTTGGCTATATACTGAAAGAGTGAAAGAAGACACGCCACCAATAGTAATTATCTTGGAAGAAGAAAATTAGAGAAGACACGCCACCAACACAAAGAAAAGATTCACCTTGGAAATAGGTATTTCCTGATTCAGTCTATACCAAGCATTAAATGCTATGTTCAAATATGGTTCAACGGTTATGCTCCAACGATAATATACCTAACTTATATAAAGAGCAAAACTTAGAACCTGAAACTAGTGAGTGTGCAAGCATGAGAGTGTAAGAAAAATAACTGCACAAAAGAGGCAACATATACAAAGTGTGTGATAAGAAAAACAAGAGTGTTAACATACACAACATAAGCCTATGAGAAGAAAATCTTAAATGAGAAATAGAAAATTCTGCATATTATGCAGTATGCTTCAATGGAGTAATGAGAGTTTGAAATATATCTGAGAAAGATCCACAAATACATGATCGGTCTAAATAATCTGCAAATTGAATGGCTAAAGAAACTGAATACACTGAGTTATTGCTCTATAGTGTTTCATGTGTACTTAAGTTCATTAATGTGTTGCTAGCTATAACAAGCTCCATGATCAGTATCGAATAAGAGGATAAAGATCAATGCATAAGAAGCAATCAACACAAGAGCTGTTGCTCCACATCTGCTAATTCAGAAGTAAAGAAGATGGTCTTACAAGAAGGAGTTACATTCAAGAGTTGAAGTTCTAATATCCATACTCAAGAAGAGAAGACCAAGTTAAAGAAGCACTTTGAATCAAGAGTTGTTGCTCTTAATCCGCTTTCAGAAGAATAAAGATGGAGATCAAAATAAAGAAGCATTCCAAACAAGAGATGTTGCTCTTAATCAGCTTATCAAACAAAGAAGAGAAGATCTCAACCAGAAGACAAAGCCAAGAAGATTACAAGATATTTTCAATTCCTGTACTAATATGTAAAACACAAGAGTTGTTACTCGTATTGTGTTATTCCTTAGGAATCTTCTGATAAATTGTTTAGGCACTAGAAGTGACTTCTAGTCAGTGTGTCATAAACAATATGAAATTAGAATAGGAGAAAATCTGCTTGATTAGAAGCACACTAGTAATCTTATAAAGAAAAATTCTAGTTTGAATTGGTGTTCCTTGAGTATCCTTTTGATTAGGATACTTGAGATGTCCAAGAGGTCTAGTTAGACTATTGGAGGTGTCTAGGTCAATGAACGTTATATCTTGCTAAGATCACTGAACAGTTCATTGTCTAGGGTTAGTTACTTGCGGGTATCTTCTACAAGAGTTTCTAGGTTGATGAACGTTATATCTTGCTGAGATCACTTAACGATTCATCATTTAGGGTTAGTCACTCGTTGGTAGCTTGTGCGAATGGTTAGTCACAAGTAGGTTGCTTGTGCAGTTGTAATCAAGATTGATTATAGTGGATTAAGTCCTCTATGTAAAGAGGAAAAATCACTTGAGGAGGGTGGACTAGAGGTAGCCTTGTTGAGAAGGTGAACCAGGATAAAAATGAATGTCTCTTTTACTTTCTGAACCTTCATTTAACCCAGAATTTCTACGCAGTCCTTACTCAGAATTGTCCGAAACAAAGTCAGAAGTTCTGAGGAAGAAAAGAAACTAAAATGAATGAGTATCTCGTTGGTTATGCATTGTTATGCTTCCGCAATATTATCTAAAGCATATCCAAGAAGATGAGATACTAGAAGAAAGAAAAGATTTATAGAAAGGGAAATAAATATTGAAGAACACAATTCAAACCCCCCTTTCTTGTGTTTTTCTCCACCTTCATGAACAACATAGACAAGGCCAAGTGTTTAATGGCCTGAGTGAGAGGATAAAGATCTTATTGAACCACCATGTTTTAAAGGGGCAACCCCCCCCCCCCCCCCCAATATGTGATTTTGTGAGTTTTTCCTCTCTCCCTCTCTTTTAGGTTGTTTACATTGGAGACTGTTGCACCCCAATTTTTGACCAGTGAGATCCCACCATATCTTAAATATTAGGATCATCATTGTCATTATAATCATCTGTAGCAACCTTCCTAAAAATTAAAGATTTTAGAGTTACCACCTATTCTACCAGGGCGAATAAGAAACCCTACGAAGTTTTAAAGATCTGGGTAAGTTATTATAATCAGGTCAAGGGAAGGTATTAGGCACCCTTAACCTTTCCTAAGGTTTTATTTAAGGTAAAAGTTGGTGGCTTAAGAGTATTAAGGTAAGGTTTATGACTATGTAAAGAAAGGTGACAAAAAGTTTAATAGGGTAAACCTTAAACCTATTGAAGTTTCGGGGAAGGGGACTCGCCTTGGTTATCCAAGTGCCTACGTACCTCCTTGGGGAGGATCAGAGTCTACGTAGTTCGGGGAGGGTTGTACGCCTTAGACTTAGTATGAAGGTGTTGAAGGTGTTTTGAATTACCGTACGCAGTTTGGTAATTGTCGCAGTTTTGAAATTCGTAGTTTGTTATTGATGCAAAGCTTGAGACAGTGGCATGTGCAATGGAGTAAATGATCATTTAGGCTTGGATTTCCAAGTATGTTGGCCACCCTGTTGCTTACGCTGATCCTTCTGTTGTTATACTGGGGCCTGATTAACCTGGATTGCCCCAATAGTGTTGGGTTCATTTTTCCCATCGTATGGCTTCTTTGTGTGATAAGAACCTGAGGCTGTCCCTTGTATCTTTCCATTCTTAATCCCATTTTCAATTCTTTCACCAATAACCACCAAGTCCGAGAATCTTGAGGATACGCTTCTGACCATCTTATCGTAGTATGGTCCTTGCAAAGTGCCCATAAACATGTCTACCAGTTCTTTCTCCAGCAAGGGAGGTTAGACTTGAGAAGCCATTTCTCGCCATCTTTGCGCATATTCCTTGAATGCTTCATCCTTCTATAGATTTTGCAGTTGCAACCGGTTGGGTGCCATATCCAAGTTGTACTTATATTGGTTTAAGAATGTGTTAGCAAGGTCATTCCAACTTCGGATATGCGACTTTTCTAAGTGCATATACCAATCAACAGATGCCCCACTTAGACTGTCTTGGAAGATGTGCATCATCAGCTTTTGGTCATGAGCGTAAGCAGCCATCTTTCATACGTACATGCGTAAATGATTTCTCGGGCACGTAAGTCCTTCGTATTTTTCGAAATTGGGCACCTTGAACTTATATGGGATGATCAAGTCAGATACCAAACTCATTTCAAAGGTATCCACATCAAAAACATCGTATCCTTCTACCACTTTTAGTCTCTCCTCTAGTGCCTTGATCTGTTCATTATCCTTGGAGTCTTCCCTGGAGTTGGTGGAAGTTTGCTTGGTTGAGGTGCCTGGTCTGTATTGTCCATATCACCATACTGTAGATCTAGATAATCATCCCCTTTAGGAGGATTGTTGGCAGGAATGCGAACTCTGCGGGATGTCCCTTCCTTCTGTGGAAGGGGGACAAATCCTTCTTTAGAGGTCTCTCCTTCCTCTTGGAATTGGATAGCTCGCCTAACAGATCGCGCCTGAAGTCTGTCCTTAGTAGGGCCGAAGCCTAGCATAAATCCAGCGGCGGGTTTTCGTCGTTGGGAATTTCATCCTGAACAAAGGTTTCCCTAGACTGAACCTCTTTTGCTTTTTCTTGTTTATCCAGGAGGTCCTTCATGAATCCTAGCATCTGAGCCATACCTCCTTTAACCTCCTCCACACTATCCTTTAGTTGATTCACTTCTTCACGAAGGGTGGCTTGATTCTGTTCTAGTTGGTCCATTGATTTCTTCTGTTGAGATTTGGTTCGATAAGACGGTCGGGATGTTAGATTATCCTTCCCAATGGTTTCTTTTTTCTGAGATAAAAGAGAATTTTATTTTAATGCCATGAAAATGATATGCATGCTATGAATGATATGCTTTATTCGCGTTTATGTCTTCTCCACATTTATTGCTCATATATAGCTTCGTAAATAATAAATCCTCTTTTTTTAGAACTATTATTTTTTATTTCTTGTGGATAAGACATGATGATGGAATACACAAGATGCATGATGAATGCAACCAATCGTGTGAAAAATATGTAAACATACAATTAAACATATAAGCACATAAGCCCTAAGTTCATAGGTTCGACGCGACGGCTTAGGGAGCCTACCCTTCCCATTGGTATGTTCTAAAAGGGTCTCATGGGGTCGTTCGTAGCCTCCGAGACTTTTTGTCTCTTTGGATTTTAGAACAACTCATTTGCCCATGAGGTTCGAGTTTTAGGGGTAGGTTCCCAGAGAGATCAGCTAAATACCAAATCCTGCCCTCAACAAAGTCAAGCCTTGTTTTGGACATTTCCGAATATTTAACTCACTCTGAGTGGAATTATCATTAAGACTCGTAGGCGATGCAAGTCTCCTCTGTTCTTAAAGATAATTCCCACACTTAGTTTTAACAACAATTTTAATATATCCCACAATGCAATACAATATCAATATTCCACATAAACAGTTAAACAAACATTTATTTAAATAACTATAAAATAGAATATTAGAAATTAATGCAAAAATCCTAAACCTAAACCCAAAATCCTAAAAATCTTCAATCCTAAAATCATAAACCGCAATCCTAAAAGTTAGCCATAAACCCTAAAAATTATCCATAAGCCAAAAACCTTAAACCAAACCTAGGAGCATAATAATTCACCAATTATCCCCAGTAGAGTCGCCAGCTGTATCAACCTGCCTAAAAATTAAAGATTTTAGAGTCGCCACCTATCTGGGTAAGTTATTATAATCAGGTCAAGGGAAGGTGTTAGGCACCCTTAACCTTTACTAAGGTTTTATTTAAGGTAAAAGTTGGTGGCTTAAGAGTATTAAGGTAAGGTTTATGACTATGTAAAGAAAGGTGACAGAAAGTTTAATAGGGTAAACCTTAAACCTATTGATGTTTCGGGGAAGGGGACTCGCCTTGGTTATCCAAGTGCCTACGTACCTCCTTGGGGAGGATCAGAGTCTACGTAGTTCGGGGAGGGTTGTACGCCTTAGACTTAGTATGAGGGTGTTGAAGGTATTTTGAATTACCGTACGCAGTTTGGTAATTGTCGCAGTTTTGAAATTCGTAGTTTGTTATTTGACGCAGTTTGTGAAAGAAATGTATTTTGCCGTGGCGTACAGCCCTGATTGGTATTTTAAACCTTAATATTGTTAATTGCGTTGATCAGTAGCTTTAATCAATATAATTAACAAATTAACAGGCATCGATTTTATCACAAATTATCATGATCAATTGATTCGATTACATCCATCAGCAAATTAATTTGTTTTTTTTTTGGATTAGATTATTTGAATTGTTTAAGGGTAATTGTTAATTGAATTTGAACACCTTAATTTCGTCAATTGCTTTGATCAATAGCTTTAATCAATATAATTAACAAATGATTATTGGTGATAGAATTATCCTTATCACTATCTATCGTAATCGATTGCTTCGATTAAAATATTTAGCAAATTAACCTTGGTTATAAATAAATTAATTTTATGATCAATCATCGCAATCGATTAATTCAATCAAAACGATTAATCAGTATAAGAAAATCAGCTTGACAAAAAAATAATTTTTGTCGCTAATTATCGTAATCAATTGATTCGATTAACAAAAACAAATTAATTGAATTGAATTAGGCGCAGGGGGGTGTAATTTATTGAAGATCAGTAAAACTGGGGGTGTTAATAGCATTGGGTCAAGCCCAATTAGTTTTTCAGTCCGTTGGGATCGTGTGTGACGCAGGGCATAGATACGATGCGCTCTCAGGTGTAATGAACAGCCAGGATTTGTTTGAATCCTTATCAATGGCCTGCATGTGTTGGTTTAGAGGGTGCATGGTAAGTGACGTACACTGGTTCATATACGGAGTCAAGGGTCAGATGGTAGCCAAGTGGCCATTAGGAGGCCACGCGGCATAATCTCGATGCTTGAAGGAAGGGTTATCCAAGATCCTTTCAGTTTCCTCTTTCATTTTCATCTTCTTCTTTCCCTATCTACTCAGTCCGCCCCCCTTCACTCTCTCCCCCCAACTTCAATCAAACCCAGAAGCCGCCATAGCACCACCTTAACCCCGCTTTTCTTCGCCTTAAACCACCATCCAAGCCACCATACGAACCCGGATTCCCCCATTTCCAACCCAGATGAAGATGAATCTTTATCTTCAACCCTCAGCCACCCCTAAAATCTAAGAACCCCAACCCTAACCCTAACCTAACTAAGAACCCTAGCCTTGTTTTATGAACCCTAGCCCAAATAAATTTCCAGAAATCGAAACTAAAAGCAACGATTCAACATGCAACAATAGGAAATCTAAGTAGATCGGGGACCTTGCCTTTTTCCGGAAATCCTTTACGTTTAGCTTCCTCTCCGATTCGCTAATCCTTCTCTTTCTTCTCTGTTTGCATGTGCGATGCAGATTCAAAGCTCTTAGGGTTTGGCGTTCGACCCAACCTCCAGAAGTCGTCAAGTCCTCCAAATTTTCCCGTCCCCTTTCTCAGTTTTAGGTTTTAGTTTATATAGTTCTTAGGGTTCGATTTATTTTATTAAGATTATATTTTTGGTTAAGTTAGTTGATTTATGTTTTGTTTGTGAATTGATTCTGATTCGATTTAGTTTTTTAGGTTAATGTTAGGATTTGATTTGATTTGTAATTTAATTGATTGTGTAATATTGGATTTGATTCAATGAAGATTTTGATTTCGCTTCATTAGATTCTTTCTGGATTTGCTTGCTTGTTAGATTTAGGGTTTGCAACTGGTTGAAGGACATGGCCGTCGCTGCTAGGGTTGGAGGAAGATGAATAGTATCCTGGATCGGGTTGGGTTTGACCCGGTCCAAACCCTGGTCCACACATGACCTGGCCCAATACGCCATACCAATACCTCAAGCCCAATAATCCAATACCTGATTCACCCAACCCTAATTAGCTTAATAACTTAATTAATAATAATAATAATAACAAATCAGTAATTACAATTAGTATAATAAAACCTGAATAATAATTATTAATACAATAATACTTTTAATAATAGTTATACAATAATATAAAAATAATTAACAATAACCCTAATAATAATAATATTACAATTAATAATAAGCCTAATAATACTATTAACCCTAATACCAACAAATATCAATCCAATAATACAATAATAATCATATATTTATTTTGACAATTATTTTAATTAATAACAAATAATGACCATAATAAATTAATAATCTACCAATAAAACTAAATAAATACCACATCAATTAAATTGTTAGGAGTATAGAACCCATTAAAATATCCCAAAAAATGGTCCAAACCCTAGAATGAGACAGGTGGGCCGAATGATTGGGCCCAAAATACCTTTTAATCACACACCCATATTCAATTAAAAGGGTTTTATAAGAGATTGGGTTTAACAATACAAATGTTAAACCCCATAACTTCTAATTTTAATACCCTTAATAAATTAATAGACGTGAATTGTATCGGGTAAGTTTTGGGGTATGACAGCTGCCCCTATTTAATTATCTTGGATCGAATGGCGTGAGAATATGCAGGTCTCACGCTTTTCGGATCGAAGAGTTATTAAATAATGGAAGACCCCTAAATTTACCTCATACTGAGTATAGAAGAAGGGGATCGTCCTGCTAAAGCTTGAGACTTACATAGCGAGGACGCGCAGTTCTTTGTGTGAAACATGATTCACTTGCTATAACGCTAGCAAGCTTTCGCAGTTTGTAAAGGAATGAATTACTTACTATAGCTCTAGTAAGCCCTTGCATATATCCTGGATGAGGAAGGGATCACCTGCTATGGTCCTAGCAGGCTTACCTGCATAAAAGGGATCACCTGCTATGGTTCTAGCAAGCTTACCTGCATAAAAAATGATTCACCTGCTATAGTGCTAGCAAGCTTACCTACGTAAAAAGATTCACCTACTATAGTGCTAGAAAGCTTATCTTCATAAAAAAATTCGCCTGGTATAGTGCTAGTGTCATACCCCAAAATTTTCCCATATTATTTCTCTCCTTCAAATTCAAATCAAGACACATGGCTCAAAGACATCCCTCCTAAACAATGTTCAAGGAACTAGGCTTTTGTTGTTCTAAGGAAAAATAAATGGATCAAAAGCTCCAAGGCATCTCATATGGCTTATGATGTTCCAAACTATCTCCATGACAAAATTCAGGCCTCAATTCAAAGGATTGGTCACTCAGTTGCTCAGAAAGTCAACAGTCGACTAGTTTGACTTAAAAGTCAACTGTGGTCAAAGTACAGTCAAAACTTCTGATTTTTTGGTCAACACCCTCATTATGAAGTATCATTCATCATTTTATCAAGGATTGATCATGATTCATCAAGAAAAGCTCCAATATCATCAAAAACCTGAGTTTCTAAATTAGGGTTTTCTAGAAGAAAGTCAACTGAACTTTGACCAGCCATAACTTTCACATGGAACATCAGAAATTCTCCATCCAAATCCTATCTTGAAGGAAATTGAGTTCTCTACAACTTGGTCTCTCACATGCCAAGGCTAAAAATGCATCACTTGAGAGATATGAGCCAATACATTACAGGTCCTCCAAAAGGTCAACAAAAAGTCATCTTTTTCAAAAGCTTATAACTTGAACATGGTGGACTCAATTGAGATAAAACCAAAAGGAGCTTTTAGAGGACTCTTTAAGCTTTCTAAAAAGTCCTAGAACACCTTCATAAGTTAAAAGTTGAGTGAGTTATGATCGTCAGAATTTGGGGAAATTTGAGAAAATGCACGAAACCCTGAGTAAGGAATTTTGGTTTGTTAAGTAATGGGCCCATGTTTTTGTGTTATTCACGTGATTCCAAACTCCTAGGAGGCCCATAAATATATTTATATTTATTTTATGATTTTTATTTCTTTTATTTTGAGTTTATTCATTTAAATTCAAATAAAACCAAATAAAATCATAAATTAAATGACAAAAGATTATGAGTTTATTTTCAATATTTTTCTTTCAATCTAAAATTATCTTGGGACTCATAAATTAATCTCACACAATTATTTTTTTATTTTTTTATTTTTATTCTTTTTATTTTGAGTTTATTCATTTAAATTCAAAATTAAATCAATAAAAATATAATTTAATTGGCAAAAATTGTGAGATTGATTTTATTGATCCTAATTTATTCAATAACATGTGAAAGGCAAGATTGGAGAGAGATTGAACAAATTTAGTAAGGTTTTATTTGATTTTCAATCAAATATTTTCCAAAAAATCTTTTCTCACTAATCTCATGATTTCTTTCCATTATTCTTAACCTAAATGATCCCACTATATATACATAACAATTCTAGACAGCAAGGAGGACGAAAAAGAAAAAAAAAAGAACAAGGGTTTCCAAGTCTCCAAACTTCACTCAAAACTAGGGCACGAAGAATATCTCCTCACAACAAGTAGCAGTCGGTTTCCAACGTTGAATCCTCTTCCTGGAAGTGTAAGGAACGATTTCCAAAGGTCCTCGAGGCTAGCCACACGACAACACGACTCCTCCAAGGTTGCACCATTTTGTCAAGGTTGTAAACTTCGAAACTCTTAATTTATGGTATTTACATTGATTTTAGGCACGTGTTTACATTCACAATCATGTTTAGAGTCTTCTGCATCCTTCGCTCATAAGCTTTGACACGATAACAAAGAAGTACCATTGTTAGGGCAAAGGAGAGCTTGAATTCGGTTCTCACGATACAGGCCTCCTTAAGACGTGATACTGGTACCAATGAGTCCGCCTTGGTCCCTTTAATAGATCTGGGTTATTCTCGGAGTTTTTTTGTTCCTCTTGTGCAGTTTTCAAAAGTAGCAGCCATAGCCACGAGCTTCCCCAACAAAATCCGCAGGTAACTGCGTAGTAAAAGCCGCGGGTAATTTCACAGGTGTGGAAGAGGAAGAGGATGAACAGGACTGTGGAATCCTTGGCCGCATCTTGCTCAAATTCTATTGGCCAGTCAGAATTCTCTTTCTCTCTGCGCGCGTGTCACGTAAGGAGTGGTCGGTCAACCTTCAATGCAATTCTCTCTCTTTCCTCATTGGACAAAGCGCACAGAAGTGGGGTCCACGTTAGCATTGTTTGACTGGGTCCATTCAGGTTCATGTTTCTTATATTATTTATTTGTTGTGTTATATTGATAAATAATCAATTGCAGCGTATTGGCAAGGAACAAAGGCTGTGGACGTATGGTGCCTGGGTTTGATCCCCAGTGTCATACCCCAAAATTTGCCCATGCTATTTTCCATACACAAAATCAAATCAAAACACAAAAGCTCTGAATTAGGGTTTGACTAATTCAATGGAAAATCATTGAATCAATGGCTCAAGGTGGTTCCATAGGGTCACCAACATCCCAAAGCATCTCCATATAAAGGTTCAAGTCAAACAGAACAAATTTAGTCCCTCAAATCCTGATTAGGTCAACAATCGACTCTCAAGGGCAAAACAGTCATTTCAAGTCAAAATACAGTCAAAGTTCAAGATATTTGGTCAACAATGTCCTTATAACCCTAAAATCATCATTTGATCAAGGGTTGATCATGATGATGCAAGGAAAGATCAGAAAAGTCAAAAGTCAAAAGTTACTATTTTGGGCATGAACTGAAAAAGTCAACCAAAACTTTGAAAATTCACCAAATATTCATACTTCATCAGAAAAATTCCCACCAAAGCTCATTTTAAAGGGAATTCATTCCTCTATCCAATAGTACAAGAATCAAAGCTCATAGGTCAATGGTTTAAGAGATATGGCTTCATACATTATAGGCCCTTTTCAAAAGTCAACAAAGAGACCCTTTTTTCAAAAGGACATAAAATGAGAATGGAAAAGGATTTTGAGATGAAACCAAAGACACTGGTTAGAAGACTCCTTAAGGATTCTAAAAAGTCCTAGATCACTTCCATACCTCAAAAATTGAGGGAAATAGGCCTTGTTAAAATTGAGCTACTTTGGAGGGAAAAATATGAAAGAACTTGAAAATCTTTGCAAATGGGCCCAAGATATTTTCATTCAAACTTGACCCACAAGCCATCTAAAGCCTCAAATCCAATTCCCACGAAAGTTTGACTTTTAATTGATTTTATATGAATTTTTTATCATTTAAATATGATAATTAACTTGTATAAATCATGAAAAATCAAATATTTTCTTAAAAGATCTTTTTCCAATCAAATTAAGTTTACATTTACTCCAAATATCAATATAATTTCGTGCAAATCAGAATTAAAAGAGATTGAATCATTGTTGGCCAAATTTAGAAGCTTTTATGAAGATTTTTTCAATCAAATTTCCAAAACTTGCAACTCAAGATTCAAAAGGATTTTCTTCAATTTTATCAACCCTAAATCATCCATTATAAATAGCAAATGCTCACAAATGCAAGGGTTACGAAAATTGGCAGCCAAGAACATCCAAACCAAAGCTCAAAATTCTCAAAAAAAAAAACTAAACTTCAATTCTGAGATTTAAAGCAATTCAAGTGTTTCCAGCGATCAAGAATTGTTCCTCAAGCACCATTAAACGATTCCCGATCGTTTTCGAGTCACAAAACCTCAAGAATTACGCACTGTAAGTCACTTTTAACCGATTCTTAAATCGTTTCGATTCTACAAATTCCTGCATTCATTCGCGAATTCAATTGCATATTTGTGTTTCTTATATTGTGTTGACCAATTCTGGAAAGTTTGGTGTGTTATTATGGTGTTATGAGCATATCACCATGTTAGGGTTCGGACCTTCAATTTGGGGGTTTTTGACACAGGTTCTTGTTGATTCAATTGATGCCATGACCAAATTCGTGATGTCCATACGAGCATGATGGACCTATCGCGAAAAATTTTTGTGTGTGTTTGCTTGTGTTCGTTATTTTCAGGTGTGAAGCTTCAATATACTACAGCGCTTTTGAGGACAAGCGCTGTTAAAAGCCTTGGTCTGAGGAAGAAGATGACTGCGTGGCGCAGTCTGATTGGCTGATTTGAATAGGCTTCGCGCGCGTTTTTTGGTTGGACCAGGATGGATCGCATGCAATATGAAACACGCACTAGCGTGTACCCTCACGTTCCTAGTCATCTGATCATCATCATCCTCAATCCAACGCATCCTGGAACGAGGGCGCACCATGGACTTCAAGCACGCGCCACACACGATTACAAGCTAAGATTTTTATAATTTTCTTTTTATTTTCAATTACACAATTCTTTATTTATATATTTATATATACATTTGTTTTAAATTCTTTTTATGAAATTATAATATATTTATATTCAAATTTTTTTTCCTTCTTCCTTTATAATTAATAATCTATAATTAATAATTTAATTTTAATAATTTAATTCTAATATGTATTAAATTCATATATATACATATATATTATTTAAATTGTATTTAATTACTTATATATTATCAAACATTCTCAAAAATTCAAATATACATTATTTTAATTCCGAAAAATTCCTAAAAATTATTTTTACACTCGATTTAATTTTCCTGTCTCGACTTAATTAATTAGGTCACAAGACCAATAATTAATAAAATCAATTCATCATTACACTCTATTTGAATCTCAACCAGGATTGATAATACACTGATTTGTTTTTCTCTTCTATACTTTATCAGGGTTAGCAACATGATTTGTCCCGAGCGCGCGCCTTCAACAAATCTCGAAGTTAAGTAATTTAATTCCGATTTAATTTAAATTATATCTAGATTATTTTGATGTTAGGATTTGTTCTGCATTCACCTCTTTCTGCCTTGCCTTTTCAGGGCCAACCCTAAAGGCGCCCAAGCAACCCTATCAGATCAAATACAAAGCTAAGTACCCTCATTTCTTTTTTTTAACTATTATCTTTATATTTATTTATTCTTTGTTTTTAGGGTTAATCTCTTTGCCCTCGAATCTGATAATACACTCACACCTTATTTGTTTCTTTGCTCATTCCTAATGGTCAGAGTCGATGCTTCTGGCAAACCCTTGCCCTCAACCCTGTCAGGCAAATGCCAAGCTAAGTACCTTCTCCCTATTCTATTTTTAATTTATTATCCTATTTTCTTTTGTAGTTAATGAGGTTTGCCCTCGAATTTGATAATGCACTCACTATATGTTTTCTGTCTTATCTTTTTCCTTTTCAGGGTTTATCGATTGCCAAAGTTACGTTGTTGGTAACCTAAACCTCATTTTATTTGATGCTTTTATTATTATTACTTGTGGCAAACCCTGATAAGGGATCCGCTGGTTACAATTTCCCGCCCCCTTTATTGCTTTATATTATTGTGTGGTTAGTAATTTAGGGAGTGCAAGATTGTAATTAACCTAGAATCACTAATTTACAAGATAATATATTGAATTAACCACGTGATTGTTGCACACACGCACCCTTTTGGGGTAACCTCTCTGTTGCCTTGTTGCCTGTTGCCTTTGTGTTTTTGCAGAATAAGCTATGTCCCTATGTCAAAAAAAAAAAAAAAAGCTATGTCCCTCGAATTTGAGGATACCTCAGCCATGCTGCCTCGATAATAAAAGGTCATGCGACCCTAAATGATGCTGCCTTCGATACACAATTATGACCTCGACCCTCGGATGTTGCCTACGGAAAATGGCTGAGGTATCTTCTGGTTGCCTAACGGAAAAATGGCTTATTCTGATCCTTGCCTTAGACTACCTGCCCTTCTATGGCATGGGACAGTTTTATGGCAAAGGATGCTTCGACGACCCTTCAACCTCCAAACGAAAGGCTTCCTGCCCTCTTATGGCAAGGATAGACCCTTTCATTCTGAAAGGCTAAAAAGAGACCTATCATCTGAGTTTAAGGTAATTGCCCCTAATTGCCTTGCAATGCTCAAACTTTCATTATATTCTTTCTCATAATTTTTTCAAAAGGGCTACGCTCATTTACGAGCTAAAGTCCCTATCTCTTTCATCTACATTTTCTAAACAAACGAGCAAGCAAAGCAATTAAGAGCCCATGGAAAACCATGGATGCAAAGGGTGCCTTACACTTTCCCTTTGCATAAATTACCCCCCGAACTTAGATTTCTTTAAAAGGTTTTTTTCTGTTTCTTTTAGCCTTTCCGAATTTGTTTGGATAAAATAAAAGTCGGTGGCGACTCATGCTTTACCGCGACATTCCGATTATAAAAAGTCAGTTCACCGTATTACAGAACTGGCGACTCTGCTGGGGAGAATTTTCTTATAAAAGAGGGGTTACCTTAAAAGTTTAGGATTCACTTAAATGTTTTCTATTGTTTGCTTTGTTTGTTTTATCTTTCAGGGGCGTTTTGGGAAAATTGAAGGACGAATCCTATTCCCGGATTCAAGAACACTTAAGATTAGGAGTGGCATAGTCATGGCGACCTCTTTCACATATGTGGGAGATGAGTCAATATGAAGTTCACGCTTGAGTTAGGACTCCATAGCATATGCACACCTTTCTCAAATGAGGGGGGTCTATGTATGTGTCTGTGGGTGCGCCGGAGCTGAAGGACCTTTAGTTACCCTTAACCCATCCTGGCCTTTAGGAACGTAGTGGGGGGACTACCCTTGACAAATGTTAAGGACTAGTCGCTACCCGATACTACAATTCAGATAGGTTCTTTCTCATAGTATCATTGCATGGTGCGAATGCATCATGTCCGAGGGTGCTTTAGAAGGGCTGACAATTCTGGATAACTTGTAGAACCCGTTGCTGAAATCTCCTTATCCATAGAAATACCCTTGGGAAGGACACCTGATCAGACTCCATGCAAGCCTTAAGTCAAAAAATTGTGTGACTTGTGTGACTTGTTTGTGTTTGCTACTAACCTTTGTTCTTTGCAGGTTTTGTTAAAAGGACGTGTTTGCCCTTACTATCTCACACTATGCCTAATGAATTGCATTCGCATAACATTCATGACATCATGACATCATAAGCATAACATGATTTAACTAACCCTTTCAAGGATCTTAGGGATTTAGGGCGCACAATTTCAGATGCCCTTATCAAAGGTTGATCTCCTAATCAAGGGGCAAGAGGATTTACTTCCCTCTGGCCACATACCTTCCAATTCAGAGATCCAGTACCTATCAAGGGGCAAGAGGATTTATTTTCCTCTGGCCACGTATTTTCAAATTCAGAAGTATCCTGAATCAGAGGCGATGACCCACTCGATATGGTGAGCTTGATTCTTAAAGAAGGACGCTTAAAAATGAAAGCCAAGGTTCTTCAGACGAAGCTGTGACTGATTAAATTCCTAAAGTTGCTAACTAAATTCCTTAAAGATCCTTGAAAACATTTCATTTGCATTCATAACATTGCATAACAGGTTTCCTATGATGGGTTTCTCATCCTTCCTCGCTGTTTATTTCAGCATCATGAATCTCGAACAATCAGTTAAGGATCTTCAAGCTCAAAACACCGAGTTCCAAGCCTTGATTCTGAATTTGTCTAAAGGGCAAGAAGAGCTGAAAGCCATGTTGACTAGAAAGAAGAAGAAAAAGGGTAAGAAGACTCGAGTAAAAAAGCTTAGACCAATCTTGCAACTCAGGGATGCTGAAACCTCTGAAGACAGTGATGAGGATGAGCAAGATGATAATGCTAGTATCAAAACCGATGCAAAAAGTAACCACGATTCTGCCAAACTCTCTGAAGAAGAAGAGGACTATTACCATGAGGGCGAACATCCCGATGACAAATACCAGATGTTAGAAGAGCGTCTGAGAAGTGTGGAAATTCAGAAGGTACCTGGGCTGGATTTTGAAGAGCTTGGACTTGTGCCTGGGGTCGTTATTCCTCCAAAATTCAAAACTCCCGCCTTTGCTAAGTATGATGGAGTCTCTTGTCCTAAACTACACTTGAGGTCTTATGTAAGGAAGATTCAGCCTCACACTACTGATAAGAGGCTCTGGATCCATTTCTTTCAGGAAAGCTTATCTGGAACTCAACTCGAATGGTATTATCAACTGGAAAGTACCAACATCCATACCTGGGAAGATTTAGTTGTTGCTTTCTATAAGCAATACCAATATAATTCCGATCTCACACCAACTCGCATGCAACTACAAAGCATGTCCATGGGACCTAAAGAAAGTTTCAAGGAGTATGCTCAAAAGTGGAGAGATCTAGCTGGAAGAGTCAAACCCTCCTTAGCTGACAGAGAATTGGTCGATATATTTATGAGTACACTGACTGGTCCTTTCTATAGTCATTTATTGGGGAGTTCATCATCTGGATTCACTGAACTCATACTGATTGGGGAACGTGTCGAGAGTGGTATTCGAAGTGGTAAGATTCAAATGGCTACATCCTTAGGTACTACAAAGAAGCATTCTAATGGGAGGTCAGATTCCAATGTTGTGTATGGGCAGAAAAGTATAAGCCATGATCAATCTATTGGGGCAGTTCTGAGCTCCACACCGGCGCCTCAACAGGGTCGTCAAAACAAACAAGATAAACCCAGACGTCAA
The DNA here is from genome assembly GCF_029867415.1 of Vicia villosa. Lineage (NCBI taxonomy): Eukaryota > Viridiplantae > Streptophyta > Magnoliopsida > Fabales > Fabaceae > Vicia > Vicia villosa. Next base: position 80,948,354 of record NC_081183.1, read on the forward strand.
TTCACAAAGATCAATATGTCGCTAGCTCAAGCCTTACAACATCTGCAAAAGGCAAATTTGATCACTCTGAGGGATCCTCCTAAAAATCCTAACACTTCTGCTCCTAGTTACAAACCCAACGCGAGGTGCGCATATCATTCTAACAGTCCTGGACATGACACGGAGAATTGTTGGCCGTTGAAGAATAAGATCCAAGATATGATCGACGCTGGTGAAATTGAATTCGACCATCCTGCAACTCCTAATGTGATCACTGCTCCCATGCCTAATCACAACAAGATTGCTAATACTATGGATGGCTAGAAGGATGAACTTTTTAGATCATTAGATTTACTTTTGTTTGCAATTTCTATTTTGTTTGTTTAAACATTCGACTTATGATAGACATTATCTATTTTAATAATTATCATCAGTGCATTGCATATGTTTGTCTTGAATACATTATTTCGTTATCATTCATTTCGAATCACGTATTTACTTTGCATATGTTTTGTGTTTATTCAACTCCTGCTAAGCTGTAAGCCTTTTGAGGGAGGATGACGAAAACGATACCGCAACCTCATACAGTATGCTTTTGAACGGACTGTGTTGACGATGTACAGGCATTATTTCAACTCCTAAACAGTGGAGATATAAGGATGATAATCCCTCGTTAACCCTTTTGAGCCTAAGTTGTAGGAGTTTTCTTTCTTGAATAATTCAAAACCTGTGATCATAACCTGGGGCATGGTAGTTCTCAGTTAATTCGGCTGTGCATTCTATTTTAAGAGAACCATTCAGTACACCTTTCAACAAAGGTTTCAATCACAAACGTTCAACCGCACGCATCAAAGAAGTGTTGGAAATGTCAATCAAAAGACAATGACGGTTCATCAATCAAACAAGGCAGTCATTATCTTTCAAAAAGGAAAGAACGAAAAACATATATACAAAGAAAAGCCTGCTAAGTCAAAAATAAAAAAGATGACTTAGGCAAAAATCAAGGCATCCCGCTGACTCTAAGCTCACAATAGACAGTTCAGGCAAAAGTTAGGGATATCAAAAAGATGAAAAAAGAGAAATTCTTGAACAACACAAAGTTGTGACTACCAAAAGGAAGAAATGATTGCCATATCAGAAGTTCTCATTACTTGCGAACCATCAATATTATCGAAGGCGCAAATCCATAGATCTCTTGGAACTTGAATGCATAAGTCGAATTAACTGAGCTTAGGATCGAAGAACATCACGAAGAGGGGTGGGTACAAATAAACTTTGAGCCTTTATCCTTTGTTTCTTAAACCGTGAACCAAGCCACGTTACAACCTTTGAAAGTCCTAATTGAAACATGGTTAGTTCGAAAGCATACTGTTACCAAAAAGGTATCCTGACTCCTTAAGGTTTACCATAAATGCCAAGTTGATGTCATGTTTTTACAAACGACATGTTGTTATAAATATCATGTTCTTACAAATGTCATGTTTTTACATCTCATGCTTTAATGTTTTTCAAAAACTCAAGACAAACGTATGCATTGCATCTCATGAATTCATTATTAAACAAATTTTGCTACATAATTTCAAATGTTAGCAACAGAGAGAATTTGCACAGGATACAACTAATGACTGAAAGTTATCCCGACAGACAATATTACTCCAAGAAGCAATGTCTCCTACGTATACAAGGGGGCATGACACGTTTTTCCCAATCAATCTGGGGCAATCAAGTCAAGATTCCAAGAATCTCTCAAAAGCCAAACAGTCAGGGGCATCATCCTAAGTTTACGATTACTAGGAGCATGTCACCTATAGTATACACTTCATAAAGTCCTCGTGAGGTGAATCTCTTCAAGTTCCTACTAGCAGGGGGCAAAGTATACAAGGCATGTTCAACGCTTCGATCAAAATTCATTGGTGTTTTCCAATCAATATGAGTCCAGGAATGACAAGTGCTATAATCACTAGGGGAAATGTTCAAGGCATCCATGCTTCTCCATAGAGTCGACTTCACGAGAATCATATCCCCACAGAGCAACTCTCAAGAAGATATCTTCAAACATACTCGTCCCGACAAAGACATGACTCCCCAACAGAGTTCACATCTTCAATACTTTGCTCTTCTCCAACATGGTTTACTAATATCTTTCATCCCCAGTCCGGGTCCATCAAATTACTCATCATCCCCAAGCGGAAACCATGAATCCCCAGCTGAGCATCCTCAAGACGAAATCAAACATCAAAAACACAAAGACCTGGAGATTTATTTTCTCGACGAAGATAACATAAATCATATTCGCATACCACATGACACAAACATACATCGCATACATCACTGCATAACAAATCCATAACATATGAAGTTTCTCATTTATTTTGAGATACTCATTACATAAACACATGCATCATGACATAAGAAAACTAACCTCTACTTTTCAGGATACTACTACCTTAATATATCAAGAGTTAAGTCGACACCTTTGACGGTTCCTTAATATATCAAGAGTTAAGTCGACACCTTTGACGGTTCCTTAATATATCAAGAGTTAAGTCGACACCTTTGACGGTTCCTTAACAACACACTTCAGATATAAGTCGATACCTTTGACGGTTCCTTATACAATCTATCTACATATCTGAGTCGATACCTTTGACGGTGCCTCAATGATATGCTTCAGAGTTAAGTCGATACCTTTGACGGTTCCTTAACAACCCACATCAAGAGTTAAGTCGACACCTTTGACGGTTCCTTAAGGACATACTTCAGATATAAGTCGACACCTTTGACGGTTCCTTATACAATCTATCCGCATATCTGAGTCGATACCTTTGACGGTGCCTCAACAATATGCTTCGAATTTAAGTCGATACCTTTGACGGTTCCTTAAATAACCCAACACAGATTTGAGTCGATACCTTTGACGGTTCCTCAACATTCAAAAGAGGGAAGACAACAAAAGCAGAAATTGCGTAACAATCTATACTCCAACAACTATCAGATGGCATCTACAAGCCCATCTCCGACAAAAGTCCCTACTTCAAATAGGGCAAATTTCTTGGTATTCTTGTGTTCAATCATCTCCAACCTTCAGATACCGACTGGCATACAGACCACTCTACATCTTCAGGTTTAAGATAATTGAACAGGGGCAGCTGTCATACCCCAAAATTTGCCCATGCTATTTTCCATACACAAAATCAAATCAAAACACAAAAGCTCTGAATTAGGGTTTGACTAATTCAATGGAAAATCATTGAATCAATGGCTCAAGGTGGTTCCATAGGGTCACCAACATCCCAAAGCATCTCCATATAAAGGTTCAAGTCAAACAGAACAAATTTAGTCCCTCAAATCCTGATTAGGTCAACAATCGACTCTCAAGGGCAAAACAGTCATTTCAAGTCAAAATACAGTCAAAGTTCAAGATATTTGGTCAACAATGTCCTTATAACCCTAAAATCATCATTTGATCAAGGGTTGATCATGATGATGCAAGGAAAGATCAGAAAAGTCAAAAGTCAAAAGTTACTATTTTGGGCATGAACTGAAAAAGTCAACCAAAACTTTGAAAATTCACCAAATATTCATACTTCATCAGAAAAATTCCCACCAAAGCTCATTTTAAAGGGAATTCATTCCTCTATCCAATAGTACAAGAATCAAAGCTCATAGGTCAATGGTTTAAGAGATATGGCTTCATACATTATAGGCCCTTTTCAAAAGTCAACAAAGAGACCCTTTTTTCAAAAGGACATAAAATGAGAATGGAAAAGGATTTTGAGATGAAACCAAAGACACTGGTTAGAAGACTCCTTAAGGATTCTAAAAAGTCCTAGATCACTTCCATACCTCAAAAATTGAGGGAAATAGGCCTTGTTAAAATTGAGCTACTTTGGAGGGAAAAATATGAAAGAACTTGAAAATCTTTGCAAATGGGCCCAAGATATTTTCATTCAAACTTGACCCACAAGCCATCTAAAGCCTCAAATCCAATTCCCACGAAAGTTTGACTTTTAATTGATTTTATATGAATTTTTTATCATTTAAATATGATAATTAACTTGTATAAATCATGAAAAATCAAATATTTTCTTAAAAGATCTTTTTCCAATCAAATTAAGTTTACATTTAATCCAAATATCAATATAATTTCGTGCAAATCAGAATTAAAAGAGATTGAATCATTGTTGGCCAAATTTAGAAGCTTTTATGAAGATTTTTTCAATCAAATTTCCAAAACTTGCAACTCAAGATTCAAAAGGATTTTCTTCAATTTTATCAACCCTAAATCATCCATTATAAATAGCAAATGCTCACAAATGCAAGGGTTACGAAAATTGGCAGCCAAGAACATCCAAACCAAAGCTCAAAATTCTCAAAAAAAAAACTAAACTTCAATTCTGAGATTTAAAGCAATTCAAGTGTTTCCAGCGATCAAGAATTGTTCCTCAAGCACCATTAAACGATTCCCGATCGTTTTCGAGTCACAAAACCTCAAGAATTACGCACTGTAAGTCACTTTTAACCGATTCTTAAATCGTTTCGATTCTACAAATTCCTGCATTCATTCGCGAATTCAATTGCATATTTGTGTTTCTTATATTGTGTTGATCAATTCTGGAAAGTTTGGTGTGTTATTATGGTGTTATGAGCATATCACCATGTTAGGGTTCGGACCTTCAATTTGGGGGTTTTTGACACAGGTTCTTGTTGATTCAATTGATGCCATGACCAAATTCGTGATGTCCATACGAGCATGATGGACCTATCGCGAAAAATTTTTGTGTGTGTTTGCTTGTGTTCGTTATTTTCAGGTGTGAAGCTTCAATATACTACAGCGCTTTTGAGGACAAGCGCTGTTAAAAGCCTTGGTCTGAGGAAGAAGATGACTGCGTGGCGCAGTCTGATTGGCTGATTTGAATAGGCTTCGCGTGCGTTTTTTGGTTGGACCAGGATGGATCGCATGCAATATGAAACACGCACTAGCGTGTACCCTCACGTTCCCAGTCATCTGATCATCATCATCCTCAATCCAACGCATCCTGGAACGAGGGCGCACCATGGACTTCAAGCACGCGCCACACACGATTACAAGCTAAGATTTTTATAATTTTCTTTTTATTTTCAATTACACAATTCTTTATTTATATATTTATATATACATTTGTTTTAAATTCTTTTTATGAAATTATAATATATTTATATTCAAATTTTTTTTTCCTTCTTCCTTTATAATTAATAATCTATAATTAATAATTTAATTTTAATAATTTAATTCTAATATGTATTAAATTCATATATATACATATATATTATTTAAATTGTATTTAATTACTTATATATTATCAAACATTCTCAAAAATTCAAATATACATTATTTTAATTCCGAAAAATTCCTAAAAATTATTTTTACACTCGATTTAATTTTCCTGTCTCGACTTAATTAATTAGGTCACGAGACCAATAATTAATTAAATCAATTCATCATTACACTCTATTTGAATCTCAACCAGGATTGATAATACACTGATTTGTTTTTCTCTTCTATACTTTATCAGGGTTAGCAACATGATTTGTCCCGAGCGCGCGCCTTCAACAAATCTCGAAGTTAAGTAATTTAATTCCGATTTAATTTAAATTATATCTAGATTATTTTGATGTTAGGATTTGTTCTGCATTCACCTCTTTCTGCCTTGCCTTTTCAGGGTCAACCCTAAAGGCGCCCAAGCAACCCTATCAGATCAAATACAAAGCTAAGTACCCTCATTTCTTTTTTTAACTATTATCTTTATATTTATTTATTCTTTGTTTTTAGGGTTAATCTCTTTGCCCTCGAATCTGATAATACACTCACACCTTATTTGTTTCTTTGCTCATTCCTAATGGTCAGAGTCGATGCTTCTGGCAAACCCTTGCCCTCAACCCTGTCAGGCAAATGCCAAGCTAAGTACCTTCTCCCTATTCTATTTTTAATTTATTATCCTATTTTCTTTTGTAGTTAATGAGGTTTGCCCTCGAATTTGATAATGCACTCACTATATGTTTTCTGTCTTGTCTTTTTCCTTTTCAGGGTTTATCGATTGCCAAAGTTACGTTGTTGGTAACCTAAACCTCATTTTATTTGATGCCTTTTATTATTATTACTTGTGGCAAACCCTGATAAGGGATCCGCTGGTTACAATTTCCCGCCCCCTTTATTGCTTTATATTATTGTGTGGTTAGTAATTTAGGGAGTGCAAGATTGTAATTAACCTAGAATCACTAATTTACAAGATAATATATTGAATTAACCACGTGATTGTTGCACACACGCACCCTTTTGGGGTAACCTCTCTGTTGCCTTGTTGCCTGTTGCCTTTGTGTTTTTGCAGAATAAGCTATGTCCCTATGTCAAAAAAAAAAAAAAAAAAGCTATGTCCCTCGAATTTGAGGATACCTCAGCCATGCTGCCTCGATAATAAAAGGTCATGCGACCCTAAATGATGCTGCCTTCGATACACAATTATGACCTCGACCCTCGGATGTTGCCTACGGAAAATGGCTGAGGTATCTTCTGGTTGCCTAACGGAAAAATGGCTTATTCTGATCCTTGCCTTAGACTACCTGCCCTTCTATGGCATGGGACAGTTTTATGGCAAAGGATGCTTCGACGACCCTTCAACCTCCAAACGAAAGGCTTCCTGCCCTCTTATGGCAAGGATAGACCCTTTCATTCTGAAAGGCTAAAAAGAGACCTATCATCTGAGTTTAAGGTAATTGCCCCTAATTGCCTTGCAATGCTCAAACTTTCATTATATTCTTTCTCATAATTTTTTCAAAAGGGCTACGCTCATTTACGAGCTAAAGTCCCTATCTCTTTCATCTACATTTTCTAAACAAACGAGCAAGCAAAGCAATTAAGAGCCCATGGAAAACCATGGATGCAAAGGGTGCCTTACACTTTCCCTTTGCATAAATTACCCCCCGAACTTAGATTTCTTTAAAAGGTTTTTTTCTGTTTCTTTTAGCCTTTCCGAATTTGTTTGGATAAAATAAAAGTCGGTGGCGACTCATGCTTTACCGCGACATTCCGATTATAAAAAGTCAGTTCACCGTATTACACCCAGGATTGAATGTTTTATTTTTCAATTATTTCACACAAGATCCAGTGCATTGCCCTACACCTGCATGCCATGCGCCATCAATTAATCACCATCAGATGTTCTCAAGGACCAGATCCAACGCCCCAGGAACGCTTCCTCACCATGCACCATCGGGAAGTCACCACATCTGATCCCAGCTAAGTTCCTTTCTAAATTTTTTTTTATTTTTATTGCATAATTCTTTTTCGTTATTTATGTATTCCTTTTTTAATTTAATTTATTATTCACTTCAAATTCTTTTTAATAAATAATAAATTTTCTTATATAAATTACAAAAAATGTTTTTTTATTATTTAATCGAAAACTCGATTTTCTTTACAAACCTTTAATTTTAATTCTCTATACGCTTAATTAGTTAAAATATTAGGTTTAACCTTATAATTATTATATTCTATTCTGGCTCATCTAGCCATCTTATCGAACTTTCGATTCCATTAGCCTTTAGGGTTTGTTCAATCCCATTTATTTATTTTATTTGCCTTTTTGGGATAAAATAGGGTTTATACCCATAGTTAACGAATCTTAAATGCACTAACATTTCTCTTCTTCATGCCTACTTTTCAGGGTTATCTCAAGATCCTCCGATTACGCGCCATGCCAATCGAAAAGCTAAGTGTCTAACCCTCTTTTGGTTTAAAATATCATGTTAGCTTTTATTTTTCCCTTTTTAAAATAGGGTTTATTGAGCTTGTAACGCACTCACCCTTATTTATTTTCCTCTTAATTTGTAGAGTTGATTAAGGGTTCGAGGAAGATCAAGGCTCAAGATAATTATTCATCCCTCTTATTTTTTCTGTCTTTTAATTCCCCCATCCCCGCAGGTGTTTATTGTAATAGCGTAGGGCATTTATCTTTTCGCCTTTAAATTCTGCAATTTTAAACTGCGTGGTTAGTAATCCTAGGGAGTGCAAGCCTTGTTTAAAACAAATTAGCTCACTAATTATAAGATAAATATCTGAATTAACCACCTGATTGTGCCACACACACACCTTTAGGGTAATCCCTCTTGTTGCCTTATTGTTGCCTTATTACTGTTGCCTGCTGCCTCTAAATTGTACTAAATAGTCAAGTCCCTCGATTGTGAGGATACCTAAAGCAAGGTTGCCTACAGAGATTAAAAATCATCTAGTCCCTCGAAGCTGCCTCGGTAAAAGATGATTGTCCCAAATTGCTAAGGTATCCTCGCATGATGCCTAAATAGATAAAATGACTATTATATCCTTCCCTTAGACTACCTGCCCTCTTTATGGTAGGGACAGTCTTGTGGCGAACGATAATTTCGATGACCCTTCAACATCCAATTGAAAGACTTCCTACCCTCTTATGGTATGGATAGACTCTTTCGCCTGAAAAGCTAAAAGAACATTTTTTAAACTTAGGGTAGTTGCTGTTAATTGCTTGCTCCAAATTCAAAACATTTTCCCACTCTTTTCCAAAGTCAAATTCAAAAAGACTACGCTTATTTACAAGCTAAAGTTCTTCTTCAAAGTTTTTACTATTCACACTCCGTTTTTCAAACAATTCAAAGTGAGCTAAGCAATTAAGAGCCCATGGATAACCATGGATACAAAGGGTGCCTTACACCTTCCCTTTGTATAACTTACCCCCCGAACTTAAAATCTTTTTAAAAGGTCTTTTCCTGTTCTTTTAGCCTTTCCAATTGGATAAAATAAAAGTCGGTGGCGACTCTTGCTTACCGCAACATTTCGATTAAAAGTCAGTTCACCGTATTACAGCTAGCAAGGTCATCTGCATAAATTTCTTGACACATCCGCAGAAGTCGGAAGTATAAGGACTAGTAAACTTGGTGTTGTACATTGTGTATGCATAGAGTGTAGCGTGCATAGCGTAGCGTGTAAAGCATGGTGTGTAAAATGTAGTGTGTAAAGCGTAGCGTATAAAATGTAGTGTGTAAAGCGTAGCGTGTAAAGCGTAGCGTGTAAAATGTAGTGTGTAAAATGTTTGTATAAATATTGTGTACGTTCATATAACGGATGTACATGCATGTGACCCTGATGTTTGTACAATGTAGATGTATGAACCGTTTGTATGTGTAAGTGAGTTATGTATGATAGTATAATGCTCGTACGCATGTATAATCATTGCAGATGTATGTTGTCTGGATGTCGAGTGTGAATTTTGTATGTGTATGCTGACGCGTATGTATGTATGATGATTGTAACACCCCTTTTATACCCCAAAATAAATAAGCATATAATCAGAGAATAAGCATGCATATAATTCAAAAGGGCGTCACATCGACGTTTTCAAAAAACTAAAAACTTTTAAAAACCGACAGCATTTATCCACGATATACAATACACCTGGTCATTCCAAATAACACCTAAAGATTTAATTACAATTCATACAGAATATGCATTCACAGAATATACATTTAATTACAATTCATACAGAATATGCATTCCCAAATAACACCTAAATATCTCAATAAGTATCTCAACATAAAATAAACCATAATCATAATATTTGGATTAAAAGCCTCCTGAACAACAAGTAAACAATAAACAGATTCACGAGTCATAACATAATACATAAACAAATAAAACATGAGTTCAACACGCCTAGTCTACCCAGTGTTACATGACCAGAGCATCGACTCACTACCTAATCTCCAACAAACACATAAGAAACTCCAGCTAAGTCTCGCAAGAGCTACTATACGCCAGAACCTGCATGTCGCCAAACGAGGGCAAAATTAAAATAGAAGGGTGAGAATACGAATCATTATGAAGAAAGTATAATAAGATACAATGGTTAAAATCAACAATTATAGGAATACATTACACCTTGCCTAATCATGTAAATAATATTAACCAACATTTATTTCACATGTTACAAGCATACATCAAAACTCAAGGAGTATAATATTAAATTCCAATACTATATTCCCAAATAATACACATAACTATAATTATCACATAATCATATATTTTACCAAGTCATGTGTCCAAACATCACCAAATCCAATTATCACATCTCATGTACACATAACAATCACATAAATGCATATATTCAAACATCACATAACCACAATATGACTCGATGCAAAATATGTGACTCAACGCATGTGGTACCCAATGTGGACCCAAAGTTCCACCGCTTCCGATTCATATAGAATCTAGCCACGCTTCAGATCCGGACAAGATCGAAGCCACCAAATGTAAACATATAGTTTACCGCTTTCCGAATTCACTCTAGAATCCAAACTGCTTCCGATCCGGACAAGATCAAAACCACTACGCATGTTTCCAATTAAGGATCAACGTAATCTATGTCTATTTCCATTCAAGGATCACCGTCTAATACCATGTGAACCCAAAGTTTTACCACTTCCACAATAAAGCCGACTATGCCATGAATGAATGTACAATTACCAACCAATTATGCAATTAAGATCATCTCTATCATCTTAACATTCCGCATATCACAATAATTCAACTCGGTGAATTATCCACCAATTGTACACAACATTCACAACACATACATATCATTCATATATAAAAGGCCAATTAATCAATTACGATTCACAAAATCCAATTAACAGTAGTATCCATACTATCTCATATATATATGAATATACACATTATCAAAACAACATCATTGGCATAGCAATATATTATTCTCAATATAAATATTCGAGCCAAAAACACAATTACTGACAAATTATCAAAATACTGTAATTTACCGATAAACCGAATAAGTTATCCAAGTCCAAACATAATATGATTAAATTGACTCATCGCAATTAATTCAATTATTAGTTTAGTCAATTAATATCAAATTATATTAATTTAATTCACTTCTACTTCTATTTCATTTCCACTTTCTACCACTCTATTGCTCAAGACCATTTTTATTGAAAAGAATATCGCGCTAGCTTTCTAACGCTTCGAACGGAGACTCAAACGGAGTTACGGTTCAAAAGATATGAATTGTTAAAGTTTCAACGAAAAAGCAATCACCGACATCATACACTAACAACTCTAAACATGTCAAAATTACGCAAAACAAATAAAAGTATGACTCTTAATAACTCAAAACAACTCTGACAACTTATTTTCAACTCTATTGACAACTCTAACAACTCTATTGACAATTCTATTAAATTGTTATAATTTATTTATAAAGAATATTTAAATAAAACACAATTTCGGTCGATTCGCAAAAATCACAATTTCAACAAAATAACACCACAACGTTAATCTACTAATTAAACTTAGCTACCACGTAATTTTTCATCAAATTCCGAACAACTAATTATACCGCTTAGTTCGGCTATTTCGATCAAACGGGACTGTTTAGCATTTCATTTTGTTTTCTAACCGCTACTGTTACCCAATTTATTTCTTATCTTATATTTCATTCCTATTATATATTTCAAGTTCCATTTTCATGTTCTATTCTTATATATATATATATATATATATATATATATATATATATATATATATATATATATATATATATATATAGGGGATGTATCAAGTAGGAGGACATTTTAAATAGGAGATAAGAGGAATTAATCCTAGCTATTAAATTGGATATTTGGTGTTGATGAAATCATGTGCAAGCATAGACAATAAATGTTCATCAATACCAAATATCCAATCTAATGGCAAGGATTAAATCCTCCTATCTCCTATTTAAAATATCCTCCTACTTGATACATCCCATATATATATATATATATATATATATATATATATATATATATATATATATATATATATATATATATATATATATATATATATATATATATATATATATATATATATATATATGCCCCTTTAATCAAATGGAACAATTGTTTTCAATTAAAAAAATGTGCTACAGTAAGTGAGTCTAATAACAAACCACTTATATCGCTACAGTAAATGGAAGTAACACATACCACTCATCTTATCACTTGTATGCGCTACAGAAAAAAGAAAGAAAGAGGGATATATGTGGAAAAGGCTTGCGCTACAGTATTATACATGGAAACCGAAACAGAACACACGTATCACACAATTTCCGCTACAGTATGTGAAACAATACATAACACTCTTTTTTTTCCATTGTATGTGCTACAGTATCTGTATATATGCCAATTAGAAATTCTTAAGCATCCCCTAATTTCAACAATGTATCAATTACTAATATCAAAACATATTTCTATCATCAATTTTTATGGATTTCAAACACAACAAACCTAATCATGTTAATCTACCCATTGACCCAATCATACAAACCCATAATAATAAGGATTCTCCCCCTTATCTCTTCAATGTGTTTCAAACCCTAGCTTTCTCCCTTGTTGTTCTTCCCCTAGCTTTTTCTCCTTTCTCCTCTCTTAGTCTCCTTTCTCCTCTTCTTTTGCAAGTGAACAAAGTTATGATACCTCTACTCTTCCAACCCTTACTATATTATTCATATTGGGCTTAACCCATATAATTCCACTTCCTAACTAATTAGGCCCAATTGATGAAATAGAGTAGTTCAAATAAATAATTATGCTCCAACAAATAATATTATTACCCTTGATATTATTTTCCAATTAATCCAATTAAATCCGACTTTATCTCAATTAAATAAAAATCCAATAATAATATTATTTCTCTACATATTCCACTTTATTAATTCTTCGATTAACCGAATAAATTCCAACTTCACTTAATATTCTGAACATGTTTCTCAATAACACCGACAATCCAATTAATTATCAAACTTCGTCCAAATTAAGTAAATAAATCCTTATTTAATTTAATTAGTCAGTTAATTAAATTCAGGCTGTTACAACTCTCCTCCACTTAAAATATTTTCGTCCTCGAAAATTATCTCAAACGAACAACTCCGGATATGAATCCTTCATCTCACTCTCAAGCTCCCAAGTCACATTACCACTAACCGGTCCACCCCAAACGAATTTGACCAAAACGATCTCTTTACCATAAAGCTTCTTCATCTTTTCTTAAATCATCTTAATCTTATTCGTAGACTGTCGAACTAACTCGGATCCAACCACAACACTCTCTCCAAACCTCAAAGATATTCAAACGACTAAGTAGTCCTCTCCGGTTGACCATCAGTTCGCGGATGATATACCGAACTCAAAACGTAGCTTCGTACCTAAAGCATCTTGCAAACCTCCCCCAAATCTCGAAGTGAATCTTTGATCTCTATCCGTAACAATGCTCGACGGAATACCATGCAAACATACAATCCTCTCGATGTACAACTTAGCAAGTCTCTCCATCGAATAATCCATCCTCACTGGAATAAAATAAGCGCATCTCGTCAACTTTTCCACAATGACTCACATCACTTCACAAATACTCGATGTTCTCAGCAACTTGACAATAGATAACTGTTGCACCAACGAAACGGTTCCTGACAAATCCAATTCAATTATACACTTCCTCTATATCCCTCTTCATACTTTGCTACTAAACATTTTTCTCAAATATTGATACATTTTAGTAGCATCATGACGTACTCAAACCATCACGATGTCCTTCTTCCAAAATTATCTTTCTCAAATCTGAAACATTAGGAATACAACTCAATCACAACACCTCATGACACTATTCTCGTCCATCCGAAAGTTATTACCTTTTTCTTGATTAAATCAATGTCCTCTTGTCAACCAAAATCATAATCCTTCAAAAGTCTACTTATCTTGTTTACTTCATATTCAACTCTTGTAGTCACTATACACCTCAAATCTCGATCCAAACAATAATGCCTCTTAAGTTTATAAACAACCCAACGGAGGATGACATCCATTCATACATCGAATAATTCCTCTAATGAATTCTCAGATACCTTGAAGCATAAGCCACCACTTGTCGATTCTGCATTAATACACCTCAACTCGAAATCACAAATCTAAAGAAACTCTCTTCCTTTAACCAAAGTTCACATTCAGAAAACTTCGCATATAACCTCTTCTCTTTCAACATCGATAACACAATCCTTAATGTTCAACATGTTCATCGTCACTCTTAGAATCAAAACATCCTCAAAAACATTACCTCATAGGACCTTATTTTCTTCTTACTCGATAAAACATGCGCGAATTTATGACTATACACTCAGACAATTGAACCTCTTCTCATATAACTCTTCAACTTGACCCTTCAACTTCTTCCTAGTCGTTTCACACACTACCAAATTAGTAAGACAAGTCTATCTCATCCAATACTATCTCGTCTCCTATCAACAATAGATTAAGGGTGATCAAGTCCTCAATTTGTCAATAGACAGTCGACAATCATAATGAAACATAAACCTCCATTACTAAACTACAATATTGTCCCTTCAGAACTTGTACTAAATCAATTCCAAAATCTCTACCAAAGATGCCCAACGGATAATTCAACACACAAAGAAGTGGGACAAAACTCATAGCAAGTGTATCAATAACCATACTTCTACGTATACAGATAAAACAAGATCCAAACTCGTAGCATAATCCAAAGAAATGAAAGAATGCATCGCATAATTATCAATAATAAAGCACATACCTCAGATTAGCTCATCCTTAGCAATGGTCTCAGCACCAGACAACGCAATCACTTTCCCTTATGCTCGCTCCTTCTTTGGCTTGTCACACATGGCACAATTGTGTCCTTGCTCACCGCAACTGTAGCAAATCCTACTCGAACCAACTCCACAATCAACAGTTTTGTGACCCGTATCGCCACACCTGTAGCACTTAATCGAAGTAGAATCTCCTCCCCCACTTGGCTTCTTGCTAAAACCAGGTTGTTTCCTCACGTCATCATATGGTTTCCCACGGAATTGTCCTCCTTCTCGTTTCAACTTTAGAAATCTTACATCTTTCTTTCCACGCACATCTTCTAGAAAATAGTTTTCCAAAAATGCATCATGGAAAAGAGTCCAAGTAACTTCCATACCTTTCTCTTCAAATCTTAGCACAGTATAACTCCACCAATCGTCAGCTCCTTTTGTCAGCATGTGAGTACCAAACCGTACTTTCTGTACATCAGTACAAATCATGACTTGAAAGATCTTCTCAATTTCTCTCATCCATGCTTGTGCTTTGTCCGGTCCATACTTTCCTTCAAAGTCGGCGGATTGCACCTTCGAAAGTCTTCAAAAGCACGTAACTCATCCTGTCCTTCATTACCCGCACTCTCGTGCGGCGCTTGTCCAATGGCACAAATCCACCTCGTTACTGCTCTGACATTAATGTCACCATTCCTTCCTGCAGCCATCGTCCTAAACAGCCAAACAACCAGACAAACTGTATCGATCGTGTCAAATACACGAATCAAGTACAACATGATTAGAAAACATTAACGACTATTGACCAACTGGTCGACCATGCTCTAATACCACTAATGTAACACCCCTTTTATACCCCAAAATAAATAAGCATATAATCAGAGAATAAGCATGCATATAATTCAAAAGGGCGTCACATCGATGTTTTCAAAAAACTAAAAACTTTTAAAAACCGACAGCATTTATCCACAATATACAATACACCTGGTCATTCCAAATAACACCTAAACATTTAATTACAATTCATTCAGAATATGCATTCACAGCGGAAAGTACTAAAAATACTCATGTATTTCATAAAATGATTCATGTCCCATACCATGATCATATCTCAATAAGTATCTCAACATAAAATAAACCATAATCATAATATTTGGCTTAAAAGCCTCCTGAATAACAAGTAAACAATAAACAGATTCACGAGTCATAACATAATACATAAACAAATAAAACATAAGTTCAACACGCCTAGTCTATCCAGTGTTACATGACCAGAGCATCGACTCACTACCTAATCTCCAGCAAACACAGAAGAAACTCCAGCTAAGTCTAGCAAGAGCTACTATACGCCAGAACCTGCATGTCGCCAAACGAGGGCAACATTAAAATAGAAGGGTGAGAATACGAATCATTATGAAGAAAGTATAATAAGATACAATGGTTAAAATCAACAATTATAGGAATACATTACACCTTGCCTAATCATGTAAATAATACTAACCAACATTTATTTCACATGTTACAAGCATACATCAAAACTCAAGGAGTATAATATTAAATTCCAATACTATATTCCCAAATAATACACATAACTATAATTATCACATAATCATATATTTTACCAAGTCATGTGTCCAAACATCACCAAATCCAATTATCACATCTCATGTACACATAACAATCACATAAATGTATATATTCAAACATCACATAACCTCAATATGACTCAATGCAAAACATGTGACTCAATGCATGTGGTACCCAATGTGGACACAAAGTTCCACCGCTTCCGATTCATATAGAATCTAGCCACGCTTCAGATCCGGACAAGATCGAAGCCACCAAATGTAAACATATAGTTTACCGCTTTCCGAATTCACTCTAGAATCCAAGCCGCTTCCGATCCGGACAAGATCAAAACCACTACGCATGTTTCCAATTAAGGATCAACGTAATCTACGTCTATTTCCATTCAAGGATCACCGTCTAATACCATGTGAACCCAAAGTTTCACCGCTTCCACAATAAAGCCGACTATGCCATGAATGAATGTACAATTACCAACCAATTATGCAATTAAGATCATCTCTATCATCTTAACATTCCGTATATCACAATAATTCAACTCGGTGAATTATCCACCAATTGTACACAGCATTCACAACACATACATATCATTCACATATAAAAGGCCAATTAATCAATTACGATTCACAAAATCCAATTAACACTAGTATCCATACTATCTCATGTCAATTCACATTTACCACATATATATATATATATATATATATACACATTATCAAAACAACATCATTGGCATAGCAATATATTATTCTCAATATAAATATTCGAGCCAAAAACACAATTACGGACAAATTCTCAAAATACTGTAATTTACCAATAAACCGAATAAGTTATCCAAGTCCAAACATAATATGATTAAATAGACTCATCGCAATTAATTCAATTATTAGTTTAGTCAATTAATATCAAATTATATTAATTTAATTCACTTCTATTTCTATTTCATTTCCACTTTCTACCATTCTATTGCTCAAGACAATTTTTATTGAAAAGAATATCGCGCTAGCTTTCTAACGCTTCGAACGGAGACTCAAACGGAGTTACGGTTCAAAAGATATGAATTGTTAAAGTTTCAACGAAAAAGCAAACACCGACAACCTACACTAACAACTATGACTCTTAATAACTCAAAACAACTCTGACAACTTATTTTCAACTCTATTGACAACTCTAACAACTCTATTGACAATTCTATTAAATTGTTATAATTTATTTATAAAGAATATTTAAATTAAACACAATTTCGGTCGATTCGTAAAAATCACAATTTCAACAAAATAACACCATGACGTTAATCTACTAATTAAACTTAGCTACCACGTAATTTTTCATCAAATTCCGAACAACTAATTATACCGCTTAATTCGGCTATTTCGATCAAACGGGACTGTTTTGCATTTCATTTTGTTTTCTAACCGCTACTGTTACACAATTTATTTCCTATCTTATATTTCATTCCTATTATATATTTCAAGTTCCATTTTCATGTTCTATTCTTATATATATATATATATATATATATATATATATATATATATATATATATATATATATATATATATATATATATATATATATATATATATATATATATATATATATATATATATATATATATATATATATGCCCTTTAATCAAATGGAACAATTGTTTTCAATTAAAAAAATGTGCTACAGTAAGTGAGTCTAATAACAAACCACTTATATCGCTACAGTAAATGGAAGTAACACATACCACTCATCTTATCACTTGTATGCGCTACAGAAAAAAGAAAGAAAGAGGGATATATGTGGAAAAGGCTTGCGCTACAGTATTATACATGGAAACCGAAACAGAACACACGTATCACATAATTTCCGCTACAGTATGTGAAACAATACATAACACTCTTTTTTTTTCCATTGTATGTGCTACAGTATCTGAATATATGCCAATTAGAAATTCTTAAGCATCCCCTAATTTCAACAATGTATCAATTACTAATATCAAAACATATTTCTATCATCAATTTTTATGGATTTCAAACACAACAAACCTAATCATGTTAATCTACCCATTGACCCAATCATACAAACCCATAATAATAAGGATTCTCCCCCTTACCTCTTCAATGTGCTTCAAACCCTAGCTTTCTCCCTTGTTGTTCTTCCCCTAGCTTTTTCTCCTTTCTCCTCTCTTAGTCTCCTTTCTCCTCTTCTTTTGCAAGTGAACAAAGTTATGATACCTCTACTCTTCTAACCCTTACTATATTATTCATATTGGTCTTAACCCATATAATTCCACTTCCTAACTAATTAGGCCCAATTGATGAAATAGAGTAGTTCAAATAAATAATTATGCTCCAACAAATAATATTATTACCCTTAATATTATTTTCCAATTAATCCAATTAAATCCGACTTTATCTCAATTAAATAAAAATCCAATAATAATATTATTTCTAATATTATTTCTCTACATATTCCACTTTATTAATTCTTCGATTAACCGAATAAATTCCAACTTCACTTAATATTCCGAACATGTTTCTCAATAACACTGACTATCCAATTAATTATCAAACTTCGTCCAAATTAAGTAAATAAATCCTTATTTAATTTAATTAGTCAGTTAATTAAATTCAGGCTGTTACAATGATCCCCCAAAATTTTTCTCCCCGTAACCCATTGGATTTGTTTAAACCATGCAAAGATTATGCTCATGCCGACTAGTAATGCTTATGCGTAGATTGTTTTCGAGCGGAACTTCAGGTTTCAGTCTCTTTCTAGACCATTAGGTCCTGAACCAATCCCCTGGTACCCTTTGTTTTTTTGAATTGTCTAGACATTTTGATGTGCAGGATGTTTGTTAGAATAAATCCTAGTTCGGATTGTATTTGAATGATCGTTGATATTGTTCTTGTGATTGCGAAATATCCTTTGTAAAATGATTGTGATATGTAGTATGCGAATGCACCAGATGATATGCATGGTTTGACGCTAGAGCGCAGTAACTTAATGAATGCATGAACATGTTTTATGATGTTGACTCGAATGCTCTTGATTGATGTCCCAAATTGTAGGCCGTGAATAATACAGGCGTAGGAAGGTCAATTATGCAACAATGCTCCTTGTGTGATACTAGAGTGATTTCCCAACATTAGAAATTTTGAAAGACGTGCCCCTTAATCTGAAGTAAGTATCCTTAGAGGGAACTCGAATTTTACCCTATCATGCCACGAACCTGATATGTACTGCCCCAATATTTGAATTCTTGAAAGATATGCCCCTGATTATTATTGCTTCGATACGTGACCCAAGTTGATAGAATCTTAGAATGAATGCCCCTAGTCAATAGGATCCTTTGAAAAGGTGCCCCTATGATCATTGGGATTTGTCCTATGACTTGGAGAACCCCCTAGATGTGGTTCCCCTAGTTAGAAGCTTTTTGGAATGAATCATGTGTTTTGATCGTATCTGATGGATAGTAATTTGTTGAGAACTCAGATTGAAGAGGCTCCTGGAAAGGATAGGAAACTATCTTAAACAAGATTGTGCTTTAAACAAAGCTTAAGGAGACATGTTTGTAAAGAAGGTCAAAAGATTCCTATAAAGGATAAAACTGGTTTAAGGAATATTGCGTTTTAAACAAAACTCAGGAAGAGACGTCTTGAAGAAGATTACCCTAAAAAGGATAGGAGATCGTCCTAAAGAAGACTGCACTTTAAACAAAGTTTGACAAGGTTCTTGGAAGAATAAAAAAAGTTTTTAGAGAAAACCGTCTAAAAAGGTTTATAGAGATATGTCTTAAAGGAGACCACCTGAAAAGGCTAAGGGATGTCTTAAAGAAGACTACCTAGAAAGGTTCCTGGAAAGGATGAGGGATATCTTAGAGAAGATTACCTAAAAAGGTTCCTAGAAAGGGTAAGGAATGTCTTAAAGAAGACTACCTGAAGAGATTCCTAGAAAGGATGATAAACGTCTTAGAGAAGACTACCTAAAGAGGTTCCTAGAAAGGAAAATGTCTTAGAGAAGACTACCTGAAAAGGTTCCTAGAAAGGAAAATGTCTTAGAGAAGACTACCTGAAAAGGTTCTTGGAAAGGATTATGGATGTCTTAAAGAAGACTACCTAAAAAAGGCCCCTGGTAATTTGAAGTTACCGGGTTTAGAATTTTGGACGAGAGAGTGGTATTGACACCATCTGATACTGGTCACTAAGTAACCTTTGCAACGTGCCCCCAAGTGATAGACTTGCCCCTTGGGCTGTTCAGCGTCTTTGAGAGATTCCATGAATCCTGATTAGATTGCCCCAGATAAATGGGATAACGAAGGGTATTGCCCCGTGTATACATTAGCCTTTAGCCAACCAAGTCAGGCGTAAGATATGTTTCTTTTTGATGTGCTTCTAAAGCTACTTCGTCTGTCGGGAGGACTTTTAGTCATTAGCCATGCCCCATGCAACTTCTCCCTGATGTTAAGCATTTGAATCTATATAGACAAATGTGCTTTATAATGAAATTCATAAGATGAGAATGCATATGTTTGTCTTGGAAGTTAAAATTTTTTTTTGAGTGAAACAAAGTTTTGTAAGAGTGTGATATCAACTCAAGATTTTATAGTGGACTTTAAGGAGTCATGATACCTTTTGGTAACAGTGTGCTTTTGAACTAACCATGCTTCAGTGAGGGCTTTTAAGGGTTGTAACGCGGCTTGGTTCACAGTTTTAAGAAACAAAGGATAGTGGCTCAAAGTTTTATTTGTACCCATCCCAATCTTCGTGATGTTCTTCGGTTCTACGCTCAGTTAATTATGCGTTTAAGCTCCAAAGGATTTTGGAATTGTAATACTGACGTCTGCGATGGTTTGAAAAACCTGAAGTTAGTTTGAAAAGGCAGTCATCTTCCTTTTTTTTGTAACATTTTTCTTTTGTCGAGGGTATGTAGTGACCTCTTTTCGACTTTGATATCCCTAACTTTTGCCTGAACTGTTTATTTTGAGACTACAGTCAGCGGGATGCCCCAATTTTGCCTAAGTCTCCTTCATGGGTTTTGACTTAGCAGGCCTTGCATTGTTTTTTCCTTTTTCTTTGTGGATATTGACTACCTGACTTAATGATGACAGGGATCCATCAGTGATTGTGTTCAAAGGAACAATTTGGGGTAATTAAGTTAACTGAGCAACTACCCTATCCCATGTTATGTTTAAGGGTTTTATTTTGTCCGTGAAGGAAAACTCCTACTTCTTAGGCTCAAAGGGGTTGACGAGGGATTAACATCCTTATATCTCCACTATTTAGGAATTGAAACAATACATGTACATCGTCAGCATAGTCTGTTCCAAAGCATGAAGTTGTGGTACCGTTTTCGTCATCCTCCCTCTAAAGGCTTACAGTTTTAACGAGAGTTGAATATCACAAAAGAAAATACAGTAAAAACACAGTGTTTAAATATACTGAAAACACAAGGAATAATTCAAGACAAATGTAAGCAATGCATTAATGATTATTGTAAAGTACACATCGTCTGTCATAAATGTTTAAGCAAACAGAAAAGAAATTACGAATGAAAATGAAACTAATGATCTAAGAAGCCCTCCTTCTAGACATCTATAGCATTAGACTTGTGAGGCTCTTTAGGCTGGCTGAACTCAATGATCCCTTCTTCAATCAAATCTTGGATTTTATGCCTCAACGGCCCACAATCCTTTGTATCATGACCAAGACTATCTGAATGATAAGCACACCTTGCATGATGCTTGTACCCGGGAGCAGGATTAGCTGGAGCTGAGTATGGAGGCAAGAGAGTTATCAAGTTCTGATTGAGTAGATGTTGCAAAGCTTGAGACAGTGGCATGTGCAATGGAGTAAATGATCGTTTAGGCTTGGATTTCCAAGTATGTTGGCCACCCTGTTGCTTACGCTGATCCTTCTGTTGTTGTACTGGGGCTTGATTAACCCGGATTGCCCCAATAGTGTTGGGTTCATTTTTCCCATCGTATGGATTCTTTGTGTGATAAGAACCTGAGGGTGTCCCTTGTATCTTTCCATTCTTAATCCCATTTTCAATCCTTTCACCAATAACCACCAAGTCCGAGAATCTTGAGGATACGCTTCTGACCATCTTATCGTAGTATGGTCCTTGCAAAGTGCCCATAAACATGTCTACCAGTTCTTTCTCCAGCAAGGGAGGTTGAACTCGAGAAGCCATTTCTCGCCATCTTTGCGCATATTCCTTGAATGCTTCATCCTTCTATAAATTTTGCAGTTGCAACCGGTTGGGTGCCATATCCAAGTTGTACTTATATTGGTTTAAGAATGTGTTAGCAAGGTCATTCCAACTTTGGATATGCGACTTTTCTAAGTGCATATACCAATCAACAGATGCCCCACTTAGACTGTCTTGGAAGAAGTGCATCATCAGCTTTTGGTCGTGAGCGTAAGCAGCCATCTTTCGTACGTACATGCGTAAATGATTTCTCGGGCACGTAAGTCCTTTGTATTTTTCAAAATTGGGCACCTTGAACTTATATGGGATGATCAAGTCAGATACCAAACTCATTTCAAAGGTATCCACATCAAAAACATCGTATCCTTCTACCACATTTAGTCTCTCCTCTAGTGCCTTGATCTGTTCATTATCCTTGGAGTCTTCCCTGGAGTTGGTGGAAGTTTGCTTGGTTGAGGTGCCTGGTCTGTATTGTCCATATCACCATACTGTAGAACTAGATAATCATCCTCTTTAGGAGGATTATTGGCAGGAATGCGAACTCTGCGGGATGTTCCTTCCTTCTGTGGAAGGGGGACAAATCCTTCTTGAGAGGTCTCTCCTTCCTCTTGGGATTAGATAGCTTGCCTAACAGATAGCGCCTGAAGTCTGTCCATAGCAGGGCCAAAGCCTAGCATAAATCCTAGCGGCGGGTTTTCGTCGTTGGGAATTTCATCCTGAACAAAGGTTTCCCTAGACTGAACCTCTTTTTCTTTTTCTTGTTTATCCAGGAGGTCCTTCATGAATTCTAGCATCTGAGCCATACCTCCTTTAACCTCCTCCACACTACCCTTTAGTTGATTCACTTCTTCACGAAGGGTGGCTTGATTCTGTTCTAGCTGTTCCATTGATTTATTCTGTTGAGATCTAGTTCGATAAGACGGTTGGGATATTAGATTATCCTTCCCAATGGTTTCTTTTTTCTGAGATAAAAGAGAATTTTCTTTTAATGCCATGAAAATGATATGCATGCTATGAATGATATGCTTTATTCGCGTTTATGTCTTATCCACATTTATTGCTCATATATACCTTCGTAAATAATAAATCCTCTTTTTTTAGAACTATTATTTTTTATTTCTTGTGGATAAGACATGATGATGGAATACACAAGATGCATGATGAATGCAACCAATCGTGTGAAAAATATGTAAACATACAATTAAACACATAAGCACATAAGCCCTAAGTTCATAGGTTCGACGCGATGGCTTAGGGAGCCTACCCTTCCCATTGGTATGTTTTAAAAGGGTCTCATGGGGTCGTTCGTAGCCTCCGAGACTTTTTGTCTCTTTGGATTTTAGAACAACTCATTTGCCCATGAGGTTCGAGTTTTAGGGGTAGGTTCCTAGAGAGATCAGCTAAATACCAAATCATGCCCTCAACAAAGTCAAGCCTTGTTTTGGACATTTCCGAATATTTAACCCACTCTGAGTGGAATTATCATTAAGACTCGTAGGCGATGCAAGTCTCCTCTGGTCTTAAAGATAATTCCCACACTTAGTTTTAACAACAATTTTAATATATCCCACAATGCAATACAATATCAATATTCCACATAAACAGTTAAACAAACATTTATTTAAATAACTGTAAAATAGAAAAATAAAAATAGAATATTAGAAATTAATGCAAAAATCCTAAACCTAAACCCAAAACCCTAAAAATCTTCAATCCTAAAATCATAAACCGCAATCCTCAAAGTTAACCACAAACCCTAAAAATTATCCATAAGCCAAAAACCTTAAACCAAACCTAGGAGCATAATAATTCACCAATTATCCCCAGTAGAGTCGCCAGCTGTATCAACCTGCCTAAAAATTAAAGATTTTAGAGTCGCCACCTATTCTACCAGGGCGAATAGGAAACCCTACGAAGTTTTAAAGATCTGGGTAAGTTATTATAATCAGGTCAAGGGAAGGTGTTAGGCACCCTTAACCTTCGCTAAGGTTTTATTTAAGGTAAAAGTTGGTGGCTTAAGAGTATTAACGTAAGGTTTATGACTATGTAAAGAAAGGTGACAGAAAGTTTAATAGGGTAAACCTTAAACCTATTGAAGTTTCGAGGAAGGGGACTCGCCTTGGTTATCCAAGTGCCTACGTACCTCCTTGGGGAGGATCAGAGTCTACGTAGTTCGGGGAGGGTTGTACGCCTTAGACTTAGTATGAGGGTATTGAAGGTATTTTGAATTAACGTACGTAGTTTGGTAATTGTCGCAGTTTTGAAATTCGTAGTTTGTTATTTGACGCAGTTTGTGAAAGAAATGTATTTTGCCGTGGCGTACAGCCCTGATTGGTATTTTAAACCTTAGTATTGTTAATTGCGTTGATCAGTAGCTTTAATCAATATAATTAACAAATTAACAGGCATCGATTTTATCACAAATTATCATGATCAATTGATTCGATTACAACCATCAGCAAATTAATTTGTTTTTTTATTAGATTATTTGAATTGTTTAAGGGTAATTGTTAATTGAATTTGAACACCTTAATTTCGTCAATTGCGTTGATCAATAGCTTTAATCAATATAATTAACAAATGATTATTGGTGATAGAATTATCCTTATCACTATCTATCGTAATCGATTGCTTCGATTAAAATATTTAGCAAATTAACCTTTGTTATAAATAAATTAATTTTATGATCAATCATCGCAATCGATTAATTCAATCAAAACGACTAATCAGTATAAGAAAATCAGCTTGACAAAAAAATAATTTTTGTCGCTAATTATCGTAATCAATTGATTCGATTAACAAAAACAAATTAATTGAATTGAATTAGGCACAGGGGGGTGTAATTTATTGAAGATCAGTAAAACTGGGGGTATTAATAGCATTGGGTCAAGCCCAATTAGTTTTTCAGTCCGTTGGGATCGTGTGTGACGCAGGGCATAGATACGATGCGCTCTCAGGCGTAATGAACGGCCAGGATTTGTTTGAATCCTTATCAATGGCCTGCATGTGTTGGTTTAGAGGGTGCATGGTAAGTGACGTACACTGGGTCATATACGGAGTCAAGGGTCAGATGGTAGCCAAGTGGCCATTAGGAGGCCACGCGGCATAATCTCGATGCTTGAAGGAAGGGTTATCCAAGATCCTTTCAGTTTCCTCTTTCATTTTCATCTTCTTCTTTCCCTATCTACTCAGTCCGCCCCCCCTCACTCTCTCCCCCCAACTTCAATCAAACCCAGAAGCCGCCATAGCACCACCGTAACCCCGCTTTTCTCCGCCTTAAACCACCATCCAAGCCACCATACGAACCCGGATTCCCCTATTTCCAACCCAGATGAAGATGAACCTTTATCTTCAACCCTCAGCCACCCCTAAAATCTAAGAACCCTAACCCTAACCTAACTAAGAACCCTAACCTTGTTTTATGAACCCTAACCCAAACAAATTTCCAGAATTCGAAACTAAAAGCAACGATTCAACATGCAACAATAAGAAATCTAAGTAGATCGGGGACCTTACCTTTTTTCGGAAATCCTTTATGTTTAGCTTCCTCTCCGATTCGCTAATCCTTCTCTTTCTTCTCTGTTTGCAGGTGCGATGCAGATTCAAAGCTCTTAGGGTTTGGCGTTTGACCCAACCTCCAGAAGTCGTCAAGTCCTCCAAATTTTCACGTCCCCTTTCTCAGTTTTAGGTTTTAGTTTATATAGTTCTTAAGGTTCGATTTATTTTAGTAAGATTATATTTTTGGTTAAGTTAGTTGATTTACGTTTTGTTTGTGAATTGATTCTGATTCGATTTAGTTTTTTAGGTTAATCTTAGGATTTGATTTGATTTGTAATTTAATTGATTGTGTAATATTGGATTTGATTCAATGAAGATTGATTTCTCTTCATTTGATTCTTTCTGGATTTGCCTGCTTGTTAGATTTAGGGTTTGCAACTGGTTGAAGGACATGGTCGTCGCTGTTAGGGTTGGAGGAAGATGAATAGTATCCTGGACTGGTGTCATACCCCAAATTTGTCCTACCCTTTTATTTTTATCTGGCTTAGGCTTCACATTCATGTATATACCTTCCATTAGGTCATCTAACATAACCCACGCATTCATTAGACAGTAACATGGTACTGGGATCAAGGAGTTCCAAAGCCTAGGGCTTAGTATTGAGTTTGAGGTATGCATGACAATTGAAGTCTGATTCTTCTGAAGCTTCCAGCACTGAAGTGTGAGATCAGGGTTTATTTCCCTATGGTTGACCAAAGTGTTTCCCTCAGGGCATCGTGATTTTGCTCTGAGATCATTGTTGAACTATGGTACAAGAAGATGAACTTGAAGATTGCATTGTACTTAAGGCATCATTCGTGCTAACGCTAGTCGCTTGATACGCAAGTCTGATTTGAATTGGTGAATTGAATTGAATTGAAGGATTCATTGAAGATCAGGTTGATTAGAACTGTTCATCGAAATTTGAGGTGGATCTGAGTTCAAAGATAATTAAAGTTATTAAGTATTTGCGGGTGAGGTCTTGAGAAGCAAGTTACTTGAAACTTAACACAAATGTCATGTACAAGGATATTCAAGCGTTATGGAAAACACGTTCATTCATTCAAGAATTTTCAAGTATTTTCATACAAGATCCATCATTCAGAATCGTCAAAAGCTTATCCAAGATGCACATTATTCCTCATTCAAAATTCATTAAAAGAAAGTATCATGTTACAAAAGAAGGATGGCAAATATATCAATCATTACAAAGAATACTAGAAAATCAAGCTTCATCCCATTACAAGTTCAAATGTCCATTCCATTTGCAAACTACAAAAATCCAAATTCAAATTGCATTACACATATTTACAAAATTCATATGCAATACCTCTTACACCATTCAACCACCATCCTAATTACCAAAACAAAGAAAATAAATACACAATATTCCCTAAATTCCATCATAACTTCATCTTCGTCGTGATCCCGATTCATCCTTAACCTGCCTTGCCCTTTATGACGCTGTCCCGCTATTCCTTCTTCTTCAAGTTATGCCAAAACCTACACAAACCACATAAACCAAACACATCACCTTACAACCTCAGTTCAGCCACATAACAGACCTTCATAAACCATAAAAAATGCATACATATCCAATTCCCTGCATCATTTTCATCATATACATGTTCAGTTCAACATATGCATTTATATACAACAGTCAAAATAACCCAAACCCATACATCTCAAAAAAATAGTTGACATCAATTTAACATTACTAACATTCCCACCAATATTCAAAACCAAAATAGCATCACTCACAGAATAAACACTCCATCAGAACCACATGTTCATATGTTCAGTAGCTATAGCATCTCCAGACAATCTCAAACCACCATTTCTAACCAAATATGAACTGTGCCCTGCATTTGAAAAACAAAATTAACCATGAAATCAAACCGACACAGCCATGTACTTCATACAAAGACCAGCATGCATACATATATTGCAGTCATAAACAATTAACCAAGGCTGAACCTAAAAACTCAGAAAATAGCCAAGCAAAAGGATAACTTCAGACTATTGGCAGCAGCTTACAAAAGGTTCAGCAGTCTCATGTCACACGCCGTAACACGAATATTTCATATCAGCTCATCAGTTAACAGCACCAAGTTCAGCTCCTAACAAACCAGAGATGTCAAAATAAAAACCCTGCATCAGTTCAGAAACACCCATCACTAATTCATTTTCTAATTGATTCCAACAAGTCGGTAACTAATCAAATCCAGCTCAGTATCATGTGACTAACTTACAACAGACTTCAGATTTTGTAACTAACTACTTAACTGTCCTAACTAACAAAACAGAATTGCTAACTAACCTGCCAGCTCATCAAACAGAATCATAACTAACCTATAACTAACTGCAGCAATTACTAACAGCTGATAACAGAAAGAGGAGAAGAAATTACAGAGAAAATCAGAATGAAACGAACCTGAGGAGCTTCTATAAAACCAGGACCACTATCATTCAGAACTCTCGACGCCATTTTCCTCCACCTTCATTCATCTTCATCACTCTCTCTCTCCATTTTTTCTTCCACCATTTCATCATCTTCACGATTTCCTATTCTCCTCTCTTCACTTCACTCTCTCAATTTCATCATCATCTCCAAGCCTTCTCCAATCACTCTCCATCTCTGAATAATCATCACAAGAACCTGCAAAAACAGAACCAAGATATTGAGAAGATGAGAGGATCGCAACAAAAAGAATTCAGAATCTCCTTCATCGATAATCATATCTAAACCTTCATCTTCTTCTTCAACCAACAATCATCTTCATCATCATCACAGAGCCGTCATCAACTTCAATCCACAATCTCAACTCTCCCTATATCCAACCTATAACAAAAATTTCCATCGATCTCTCTTTATTCATTCTGCAGAATATGTAATGGAAAAGATGAAAAAGAGAGAAGAAGAGGAACGATACAAAACGTGAACAGAAGCAGAATCTAGAAGGTACCTGAAGAGCTCCTCCATCTTCGCGTTTATTTCACGTCGACTCCAATCGGAAGCTTCCACTCCGTGAGAACTCCGATTTCTATCTTGTGTCAACTACGATTGGAAGCTCCTCCGGAACTCTATGATCTTTCTCTTTCTGCGAATTCAGAGGGTGAGGCAACGAGTGATACGTCGGTGGTGTGGCCGGATGGTGGCGTTTTGAATTCGAATCGGAGACGATAGGTGGAATTGAAACGAAACCGAGAGTGAGAAGGTCGCGAGAAGGAGACGAACGTAAGGGTGATGATTTCTGTTTTCACGACGGCGCGCGGAGATAGTCATCGGAGAAGACGCCGCCGCTGTTCACGAAGGGAGAAGATGAGATCTTCAGAACCCCAATAGTCACAGGTAACGAACCCTAACCCCTTTCCCTTTTTATTTTATTTTGTGATTAATCATGTTTAATCGGTTTAACTAGTAGTAATTGATCTTAATTGAGTTAAGGGAGATTAACTAGAGGTTAATTGTACTAATTCTGAACATGTTAATGGATCCATCCCATAATCTTTGGGCCCATTGAGATTCTGAAACAACAAAAACCTCACTTGGGCTATTGACTGGGCCCAGCGCCCACAATCACTGACTGACACCACCATTTTCAGTTTTACACCTCCCTGAGCCCATATTTTCTTTGTTAGAATTTAGAATTCTTGACTTAGTTTTTGACATAGTTTTGTAGATGATAAAAGGCAATAAAAATCATAATTTTCTCATTGTATTTTTAGGTAATAAAGATAAAAAACCATTGAAATTTTGTTAGATTTTTAGGTTGATTCCTTCATAAAAACGCATAAAAATAGTAGTTTTCTAGTTTAATGTTGCATTGATTCTTGAATTGTTTTTGTGATAGTTCCATGTTATTTTTGTATGATGGTTGTGTGGTTTTATTGCTTGTATTTTTGGCCATATTTTTGGCCTATTTTAGACTCCATTAGACATAAATAGGAATTAGACAACTTAGATTAGAATTTAGGAATAGTTCCCTTTCTTCATTCTTTTTCTTTTCAACTTTTAAAATACTTAATAAAAACCTGACAAAGATCATACTGTCACACTTCTGATATATGGTGGGAAAGAAATGATTGGGGCGTAGGCCCCGATGTACGTTCTTCCCCACGTAGTAGAAAAGAAATGATTGGGGCGTAGGCCCCGATGTACGTTCTTTTCTACTAAACGGAAAAGAAATGATTGGAATGTAGATTTCGATGTATTTCTTATCCGTCATTTAGAGAATCGATTGTGGTGTAGACCTCGATGTGCATTCTCTAAATATTCAAAAAAAAACAAACAAAATCCTTTTGGTATGATCTAAGTCACAAAAATAAATTCCCTTAAAAAACACCAACCAAAAACACATAAAACACTAATAAATGGTCAGATTTAAAACAAAGTGAGGAAGTGATGCGAGACCTTGTAGTGGGTTTTGTCATCATGGAATCACCCTAAAAGACACAAACCAATCTCTCTTTTTCTTCTTTCTAAGGGCATGTTATTTCCGCTCGAATGCATCGTAGGCGACCCCTTATGCAAGAGCGCGAACGTTAACCCCGCCCAACTAAAAAACACAAAAACAAACAGAAAATCTTTAGCCGAGCTACGGTAACTCTGATTCCTGAAAAGGATACGTAGGCAGCGGGGTAGGGCCCGTGCGAGTACAATTCTTTCTTTTCCCTACATTTTGCATTCATTTCGCATTTAGACATAGACATAGTTATACACCCTTTAGATAGAAACAAACATAGGTGGATACCATCGAGTACGATGGGCGTGAGGGGTGCTAATACCTTCCCCTTGCGTAACCGACTCCCGTACCTTGATTCTCTGGTCGCAAGACCCTGTTCCTTCCTTTGTTAGGTTTTCTGATATTCCTTTCCCTTATGGGATAAATATATTGGTGGCGACTCTGTTCATTTTTCGCGAGCGTGCGACAGCTGGCGACTCTGCTGGGGATGTTGCTAGACCTGTTGCTGGTCCATCCTTAGCGAGTCGATCCTAGCCTGCGTTTGTTTGTTTATTTAGTGGGTGTTTATTTGTTTTTATGTCTATACCTTGTATATATGTTTGCATGTTTATTCTTCTGCTTGCATATCATGTTTATTTCTGTTTGCACATCATGCATATGGATTATATCCTGTGTTCCTTGGGGTCTTCTGTTCTGTTTTGCAGGTTGGGTGGGATGTTCTATGAGGTAAAAGGCCCAATACCCAGGCCAGAGTGACACATAGGATACCTAGGATAGAGTGGATAGTCATGACGCCGATGAGATGTCAGGTCTTGTCTAGTGCGATCATGAGACCCACGCCCAGTCGAGGTCCAAATGGGGTATCATTGTTGGCATGTAGATGCAACAACATTGGTGCCTCCGGAGGACTGATAACGCTGGTTGCCACTTTGACCTACCCTGACCTAGACTACACCTGTGAGTGGGGAGGGATATACATGACAGGTACCGTTGGTGACTATTCTGTTATGATGGTGACTATTGTTCCTATGGTTCCATGATACAAGGCCGAACCTTTGATCTCATGACATCTGATCTATATCAGTTATTCAGAGGATTGTATAGTGGTTACTAAGATTATGTGGACCGTTGACCCCATGCTGTTGCATCGCATAACATCATTTCTTTATCCACTTCATTTATGGGGGATCCTAAAGTCTATTTCCAAAAAAAGAGAAAAAGAAAAAAGGAAATAGAAAAATAAAAAAAAAGAAAGAAAGATATTCTATACAAAAAAAGAGAAGCTTTGATTCCAAAAAAAAGAAAAATGAAAGTGTATGAAAAGACTTTAGGATCTCTCATAAATGAAACATGCATTCATACTATCATGCATTTCATGGTTCTATCAGAAGCTTATGGAGCCCTTTCTATTCAGACTTTGACATCAACAACAGATTTGACTTCTCACCGTTATGTGCTTGAAAGTTAGCATTGGAACAACTCCGTGAGGTTTTTGAGTGAGATGAGAACATAAATGGAGACTGACATGAATCAGTGTATGGAGGTTATTCAAGCCTTTTCTCTTTGACAAGAAGAATTGAGACATGTTCCTCAGAGGCCTAATGGAATGTTAAACTCACCTCAAGAGAAGGTCCTATGAATCAGAATTTCTGAAGTATTGCTGAGATTCCTATCACTGTTAAGGAGGAAATACACCATTGGAAATTGAAGTCTTCAAGTTCCCGATTATTCAAATTGACAAAAGGTTTTACCTCTTGGAAGAAAGTTTGGAATCCATAAAAAGTCGTGACTCCGCTGATTCAGATGTTATTGGTTTGTGCCTAATGCCTGATATCAAGAAATGCAAGGATCATCCACTCTCACTCCTAATGATGGATATTGAAGCTAAAATGGTAATCATACCTTGTACATGTGTGGAAGTTGCTTGGGGCTCCCGCACGAGGGATAAGCAAGACACACTCTTATCTTGAGCATTGCATCATTCGCCTTGCTCGAATCCCTAAAGCATTACAAATTCTTGGGTGACTTCGTCAGAATCTTCTTCCGTGTGATAATCAAGAGTGTTCTTCACAATGCTTCTCATTCTCAAGGTTCTACTTCATATATCAGTTACCTTTTCTCAGGATCTCCTTCTCAGTGGCCTTGCTAGTTAACAGAGACAAGAAGAATATGAGAAACAAATTGACGTGATTCTATTGCCTTGTACTCATTCGTTTCCTTGATTGTTGGAATCACAATTGGTTAAGATTCTAGTATTGGGTCTTCTTCACCACAAGTATCTCTTGAGGTGATGATCATACAAGATTCTTTCCATTTAGGATGGCGATTACTACTCTAGCAAGTTGCTTGGGGCTCCCGCACGAGGGATAAGCAAGACGTACTCTTATCTTGAGCATTGCACCACCCGCATTGCTCGAATCCCTAAAGTAAGGCAAAATTGACAACTTTTGGGCGACTTCGTTGGAGTTTTCCTCTGAAGTAATCTGAAGTGTTTGGAAGGAACACATGATAATACTAATTGACTACCCTGCTGGAGCACAAAAGTCATTCAACTGAAGATTGTGTGTCGTTCATTCCAAGAGGTTCATGCATAAGTTGAAGTTCCTATGAGGTCTCAAAACTGCAAGAAATATTCAAGATCAATAAGTCCAGACGGAGTCAAGTCTCCTCAACAATGGCATTCATTTAGTTTCGTTATTGCATTCTCATTTGTAACATTTCATTGTTTGTTTAAGCATTGCTAGCATGTAAAAACTTGTTAATTTCTGAATGAAAATCATAATACATTGTCTATGTTTGTCTTGAAGTAATCCATTCGTTATCACTCATAAAATGTTTTGGCATTACGATACCAACTTTACTAATTGCTTGCTTATGCAAAAAGCTGAGGGAGAATGATGAAAGATAAAAATGAAAAATCTCTAATCATGTGTTTTCGAATAAAAACCCTACTGAGGATGTACAGGCATTGTTTCAAATCCCCAAACACCGGAGATATAAGGGAGATAGACCCTCGTTAACCCCTTTGAGCCTTGGAGAAGGAGTTTCTTTTCTAATCATAAAAAACCCTTATTTTAACCTTGGGGCAGGGTAGTGTTCATTTAACTTGATCGAGTGTTCAAAACTCACCAAAAGGTGCACATAAGGGTACAACAATGGTTATCCTTCAAAAGGTTGAGGAATTTCAAAACCACAATGATTATCCTTATTCCATCAAGAGGTCAAAAGAGGACGATGCCTCAATGGTTATCCCTCATCAATCAGAGAATGAGGCAGTCACAATATTTCAAACAAATCGAGAGCAACACGATATCACACGACTTGTTCAAAAAAGGAGAATAAAAAAAAAGAGAGCCCGCTAAGTCAATAACATGAAAATAAGTGACTTAGGCAAAAGTTAGGGCATCCCGCTGGACTCCAAAATAAAATTCAAGAGAATTTGTCCAGGCAAAAGTTAGGGAAATCAGAAGCGAAAAATAAGGATTACAAAATAAAAATCCTTATCAAAAGAACAAAGTCGTGTGATCAGACACCAAAAATGCAAGATGAAGTGACTGCCATGTCCAAAAAACCTCATTGATTCCTCAACCATCCCAAATTCCTTGTGAGGAATGAACACTCATGTCGAGTTAATTGAACCTAGGAATGGAGAACATCACGAAGGGGGTGGGTACCAAATAATTTTGAGCCTAAAATCCTTTGTTTTCTGAAAACCGTGAACCTGGCCAAGTTACAACCCTCAAAAGTCCTAATTGAAGTAGGGTTATTTTGAAAGCACACTCCTATGAGATAGCGTTTAACTGACTCCCAATGAAGCGAGACTCATTTCCATGTTGGTATCGTATGCTTGCTTTATCTTCTATATGCAAAAATCGAGGTTGTGTCAACTAGTGATTCAGTCACAAGAGGTCGCAACCTCATTTCATAAAAAAGTTTTAAAACTTCAAGACTAACATAGGCTTTGCATTAGAATTATCATTCTTAGAATTAACATTCTTTTGCATACAAAACATGTGCTTAACGTCAAGGAAATTACCACGATGAGAATCAGTGAGTAACTTGATCATGTCAAAGTACAAGAGACTTGAGAACTTCGAGGAGGAAAAGCTAATCACCTCAAATGTTGACAATCAAGGGGCAAGTTATCCAAAGAACTCCGTTGGGCATGAACAGTTAATGCTTTCTTTGATTACCCTGAGGGGAAGAGTTTGAAGACTCCGTTGAGCGTGGTAAAGTTGTTTCCATGTTTGTTTGACTTCAAAACAAAGAAAGCTTGATGATTCTAGTAAGATGTACCTAATCAGGGGCAATTGAATCGAGGTTTGACCTCTCAAATTTGGCATATCTGGAGCAATTGAGTCGAGGAATCTCTCTCAGATTCAACCAACCTGGGGCAGTTACGTCGAGATTTGACAAATCTCTCCAAAGATCCATTGGGGCAAATTCCTCCATAAGTCACGAAGCTTGGGGCACGATTCTGAGTTTTTTGTCGCTCCATGACCATAGGAGTTTATTTCTCCTAGAATCTTGGTCTCTCCCCAAGCATGGAGTTTATTTCTCCCAAGAGTTTGTTCCATTCCTCAAGCATAGGAGTTTATTTCTCCTAGGAGTTGTCCTACTTCCCTAATCAAGGCTCCTTATCTGGATTTCTCATCCCCTAACATGGTGAATCAAGGGAATCTCCTTAAGCTGAAAATCCTCCAAGCAGTGGCACATGGTGAGAAGTCCGAAATCATTCTTCAAGTCAAAGAAAAGTGTATCTTACAAATCAAAGTCCAATATCTATTGGCACCTCCACATGGTCCTTAACACTAAGGGGATTCTCCCTGGTGTTTACCTCACTAATGCCTTTATTTGGCACTCTGCATATAGTGTTCATTGCATATAACATTGCATCCTCAAAAGCGTAGTATATCCGTCAAAGCGGATCATTACGCCATAGAAAAATTCAAACATGCATACAAAGCATAAGCCAGATAGTACAAATCAGCACTCAATCAAGACAATGATACTTCCCCACAAAAAAATGTCCTTACAAACTCCAATTGATATCTGCTACTCCATTACAAATCTCCTCCATCCACGGTGCCGATACTTGGTTTTACCAATCCCCAATCCCCAGTCTAAGTGCTTTCAATAATTTTCTTGTGGATCGTAGGTCCGTTGACCTTATCCCCATCTTTTTCATTTCTTGTGGATCGTAGGTCCGTTGACCTTATCCTCATCTTTCATTTCTTGTGGATCGTAGGTCCGTTGACCTTATCCTCATCCTTTGCGTTCTTGTGGATCGTAGGTCCGTTGACCTTATCCTCATCTTTTGCATTCTTGTGGATCGTAGGTCCGTTGACCTTATCCTCATCCTTTTGCATTCTTGTGGATCGTAGGTCCGTTGACCTTATCCTCATCTTTTGCATTCTTGTGGATCGTAGGTCCGTTGACCTTATCCTCATCCTTTTGCATTCTTGTGGATCGTAGGTCCGTTGACCTTATCCTCATCTTTCATTTCTTGTGGATCGTAGGTCCGTTGACCTTATCCTCATCCTTTGCGTTCTTGTGGATCGTAGGTCCGTTGACCTTATCCTCATCTTTTGCATTCTTGTGGATCGTAGGTCCGTTGACCTTATCCTCATCCTTTTGCATTCTTGTGGATCGTAGGTCCGTTGACCTTATCCTCATCCTTTGCATTCTTGTGGATCGTAGGTCCGTTGACCTTATCCTCATCTTTTTCGTTTCTTGTGGATCGTAGGTCCGTTGACCTTATCCTCATCTTTTTCATTCCTGTGGATCGTAGGTCCGTTGACCTTATCCTCATCTTTTTCAATTCTTGTGGATCGTAGGTCCGTTGACCTTATCCTCATCTTTTTCATTCCTGTGGATCGTAGGTCTGACGACCTTATCCTCGTCTTTTTCAATTCTCATGAGTCGTGAGTTTGTTATTTCTCACCCCGATGTTGAGTCATAGGTCACACAAGATCTTTTCCTTTCAGTCATTGTTTCATACAACCACCCTCTTTGAGAACCTTGTATTGGCACCTTGGCTACGTTACAAGCTATCTCCATTCAACCATTACTCACCATAAACTTTTCCACCAAAAAAAAAAAAAATTCTCTTTCCCCAGCAGATATCAAAACAAAATAAAAAATAAGAATAACATTCGTACCATCTTTTCAGGACAAATTTCAGGTCTTGATATTTAATCTTCTTCTACCTCGAATGTTCGAAAGGCTGACGCCAATCTCACCTTCAGGTATAAGACGATTAAATAGGGGCAGCTGTCATACCCCAAATTTGTCCTACCCTTTTATTTTTATCTGGCTTAGGCTTCACATTCATGTATATACCTTCCATTAGGTCATCTAACATAACCCACGCATTCATTAGACAGTAACATGGTACTGGGATCAAGGAGTTCCAAAGCCTAGGGCTTAGTATTGAGTTTGAGGTATGCATGACAATTGAAGTCTGATTCTTCTGAAGCTTCCAGCACTGAAGTGTGAGATCAGGGTTTATTTCCCTATGGTTGACCAAAGTGTTTCCCTCAGGGCATCGTGATTTTGCTCTGAGATCATTGTTGAACTATGGTACAAGAAGATGAACTTGAAGATTGCATTGTACTTAAGGCATCATTCGTGCTAACGCTAGTCGCTTGATACGCAAGTCTGATTTGAATTGGTGAATTGAATTGAATTGAAGGATTCATTGAAGATCAGGTTGATTAGAACTGTTCATCGAAATTTGAGGTGGATCTGAGTTCAAAGATAATTAAAGTTATTAAGTATTTGTGGGTGAGGTCTTGAGAAGCAAGTTACTTGAAACTTAACACAAATGTCATGTACAAGGATATTCAAGCGTTATGGAAAACACGTTCATTCATTCAAGAATTTTCAAGTATTTTCATACAAGATCCATCATTCAGAATCGTCAAAAGCTTATCCAAGATGCACATTATTCCTCATTCAAAATTCATTAAAAGAAAGTATCATGTTACAAAAGAAGGATGGCAAATATATCAATCATTACAAAGAATACTAGAAAATCAAGCTTCATCCCATTACAAGTTCAAATGTCCATTCCATTTGCAAACTACAAAAATCCAAATTCAAATTGCATTACACATATTTACAAAATTCATATGCAATACCTCTTACACCATTCAACCACCATCCTAATTACCAAAACAAAGAAAATAAATACACAATATTCCCTAAATTCCATCATAACTTCATCTTCGTCGTGATCCCGATTCATCCCTAACCTGCCTTGCCCTTTATGACGCTGTCCCGCTATTCCTTCTTCTTCAAGTTATGCCAAAACCTACACAAACCACATAAACCAAACACATCACCTTACAACCTCAGTTCAGCCACATAACAGACCTTCATAAACCATAAAAAATGCATACATATCCAATTCCCTGCATCATTTTCATCATATACATGTTCAGTTCAACATATGCATTTATATACAACAGTCAAAATAACCCAAACCCATACATCTCAAAAAAATAGTTGACATCAATTTAACATTACTAACATTCCCACCAATATTCAAAACCAAAATAGCATCACTCACAGAATAAACACTCCATCAGAACCACATGTTCATATGTTCAGTAGCTATAGCATCTCCAGACAATCTCAAACCACCATTTCTAACCAAATATGAATTGTGCCCTGCATTTGAAAAACAAAATTAACCATGAAATCAAACCGACACAGCCATGTACTTCATACAAAGACCAGCATGCATACATATATTGCAGTCATAAACAATTAACCAAGGCTGAACCTAAAAACTCAGAAAATAGCCAAGCAAAAGGATAACTTCAGCTATTGGCAGCAGCTTACAAAAGGTTCAGCAGTCTCATGTCACACGCCGTAACACGAATATTTCATATCAGCTCATCAGTTAACGGCACCAAGTTCAGCTCCTAACAAACCAGAGATGTCAAAATAAAAACCCTGCATCAGTTCAGAAACACCCATCACTAATTCATTTTCTAATTGATTCCAACAAGTCGGTAACTAATCAAATCCAGCTCAGTATCATGTGACTAACTTACAACAGACTTCAGATTTTGTAACTAACTACTTAACTGTCCTAACTAACAAAACAGAATTGCTAACTAACCTGCCAGCTCATCAAACAGAATCATAACTAACCTATAACTAACTGCAGCAATTACTAACAGCTGATAACAGAAAGAGGAGAAGAAATTACAAAGAAAATCAGAATGAAACGAACCTGAGGAGCTTCTATAAAACCAGGACCACTATCATTCAGAACTCTCGACGCCATTTTCCTCCACCTTCATTCATCTTCATCACTCTCTCTCTCCATTTTTTCTTCCACCATTTCATCATCTTCACGATTTCCTATTCTCCTCTCTTCACTTCACTCTCTCAATTTCATCATCATCTCCAAGCCTTCTCCAATCACTCTCCATCTCTGAATAATCATCACAAGAACCTGCAAAAACAGAACCAAGATATTGAGAAGATGAGAGGATCGCAACAAAAAGAATTCAGAATCTCCTTCATCGATAATCATATATAAACCTTCATCTTCTTCTTCAACCAACAATCATCTTCATCATCATCACAGAGCCGTCATCAACTTCAATCCACAATCTCAACTCTCCCTATATCCAACCTATAACAAAAATTTCCATCGATCTCTCTTTATTCATTCTGCAGAATATGTAATGGAAAAGATGAAAAAGAGAGAAGAAGAGGAACGATACAAAACGTGAACAGAAGCAGAATCTAGAAGGTACCTGAAG
The DNA here is from genome assembly GCF_029867415.1 of Vicia villosa. NCBI lineage: Eukaryota > Viridiplantae > Streptophyta > Magnoliopsida > Fabales > Fabaceae > Vicia > Vicia villosa. The sequence continues at coordinate 80,987,582 of NC_081183.1, forward strand.
AGCTCCTCCATCTTCGCGTTTATTTCACGTCGACTCCAATCGGAAGCTTCCACTCCGTGAGAACTCCGATTTCTATCTTGTGTCAACTACGATTGGAAGCTCCTCCGGAACTCTATGATCTTTCTCTTTCTGCGAATTCAGAGGGTGAGGCAACGAGTGATACGTCGGTGGTGTGGCCGGATGGTGGCGTTTTGAATTCGAATCGGAGACGATAGGTGGAATTGAAACGAAACCGAGAGTGAGAAGGTCGCGAGAAGGAGACGAACGTAAGGGTGATGATTTCTGTTTTCACGACGGCGCGCGGAGATAGTCATCGGAGAAGACGCCGCCGCTGTTCACGAAGGGAGAAGATGAGATCTTCAGAACCCCAATAGTCAGAGGTAACGAACCCTAACCCCTTTCCCTTTTTATTTTATTTTGTGATTAATCATGTTTAATCGGTTTAACTAGTAGTAATTGATCTTAATTGAGTTAAGGGAGATTAACTAGAGGTTAATTGTACTAATTCTGAACATGTTAATGGATCCATCCCATAATCTTTGGGCCCATTGAGATTCTGAAACAACAAAAACCTCCCTTGGGCTATTGACTGGGCCCAGCGCCCACAATCACTGACTGACACCACCATTTTCAGTTTTACACCTCCCTGAGCCCATATTTTCTTTGTTAGAATTTAGAATTCTTGACTTAGTTTTTGACATAGTTTTGTAGATGATAAAAGGCAATAAAAATCATAATTTTCTCATTGTATTTTTAGGTAATAAAGATAAAAAACCATTGAAATTTTGTTAGATTTTTAGGTTGATTCCTTCATAAAAACGCATAAAAATAGTAGTTTTCTAGTTTAATGTTGCATTGATTCTTGAATTGTTTTTGTGATAGTTCCATGTTATTTTTGTATGATGGTTGTGTGGTTTTATTGCTTGTATTTTTGGCCATATTTTTGGCCTATTTTAGACTCCATTAGACATAAATAGGAATTAGACAACTTAGATTAGAATTTAGGAATAGTTCCCTTTCTTCATTCTTTTTCTTTTCAACTTTTAAAATACTTAATAAAAACCTGACAAAGATCATACTGTCACACTTCTGATATATGGTGGGAAAGAAATGATTGGGGCGTAGGCCCCGATGTACGTTCTTCCCCACGTAGTAGAAAAGAAATGATTGGGGCGTAGGCCCCGATGTACGTTCTTTTCTACTAAACGGAAAAGAAATGATTGGAATGTAGATTTCGATGTATTTCTTATCCGTCATTTAGAGAATCGATTGTGGTGTAGACCTCGATGTGCATTCTCTAAATATTCAAAAAAAACAAACAAAATCCTTTTGGTATGATCTAAGTCACAAAAATAAATTCCCTTAAAAAACACCAACCAAAAACACATAAAACACTAATAAATGGTCAGATTTAAAACAAAGTGAGGAAGTGATGCGAGACCTTGTAGTGGGTTTTGTCATCATGGAATCACCCTAAAAGACACAAACCAATCTCTCTTTTTCTTCTTTCTAAGGGCATGTTATTTCCGCTCGAATGCATCGTAGGCGACCCCTTATGCAAGAGCGCGAACGTTAACCCCGCCCAACTAAAAAACACAAAAACAAACAGAAAATCTTTAGCCGAGCTACGGTAACTCTGATTCCTGAAAAGGATACGTAGGCAGCGGGGTAGGGCCCGTGCGAGTACAGTTCTTTCTTTTCCCTACATTTTGCATTCATTTCGCATTTAGACATAGACATAGTTATACACCCTTTAGATAGAAACAAACATAGGTGGATACCATCGAGTACGATGGGCGTTAGGGGTGCTAATACCTTCCCCTTGCGTAACCGACTCCCGTACCTTGATTCTCTGGTCGCAAGACCCTGTTCCTTCCTTTGTTAGGTTTTCTGATATTCCTTTCCCTTATGGGATAAATATATTGGTGGCGACTCTGTTCATTTTTCGCGAGCGTGCGACAACTGGGTTGGGTTTGACCCGGTCCAAACCCTGGTACACATGTGACCTGGCCCAATACGCCATACCAATACCCCAAGCCCAATAATCCAATACCTGATTCACTCAACCCTAATTAGCCTAATAACTTAATTAATAATAATAACAAATCAGTAATTACAATTAGTATAATAAAACCTTAATAATAATTATTAATACAATAATACTTTTAATAATAGTTATACAATAATATAAAAATAATTAACAATAACCCTAATAATAATAATAATACAATTAATAATAATCCTAATAATACTATTAACCCTAATACCAACAAATATCAATCCAATAATACAATAATAATCCTATATTTATTTTGACAATTATTTTAATTAATAAATTAATAATCTACCAATAAAACTAAATAAATACCACATCAATTAAATTGTTAGGAGTATAGAACCCATTAAAATATCCCAAAAAATGGTCCAAACCCTAGAATGAGACAGGTGGACCAAATGATTGGGCCCAAAATACCTGCTAATCACACACCCATATTCAATTAAAAGGGTTTTATAAGAGATTGGGTTTAACAATACAAATGTTAAACCCCATAACTCCTAATTTTAATACCCTCAATAAAATAATAGATGTGAATCGTATCGAGTAAATTTTGGGGTATGACATCATCATGCATTTATCATTTGCTAACCAAAATACAAAAAATTATTGTTTGTTGCTTGTGTCCCAAGACTTGAGACTGAACAAGAAGAAATTGAGCAAACTAGGGTTTTGAGTCCCACAAAGAAATTCAACATTCTTCAATGATTCAAGGGACCCTCTAATCAATACCAAGGTCCAAGGATGGGTCAATGCAAGATCAATCACCTTCAAGATCATCAAAATCTCTAATTAGGGTTTTTGACCTAATTTCACTGGAGGGTTGACTTTTAATCAGGAGATGGTTCCAAGAATCAAAATATGATTCAAGGGCATCCAAATAAACATTATAGTCCATCCATATCATTCATTTGAAAAGGAGAGCTTGATTCATTTGGAAATCACAAAACTGCAGTTCATTTGGAAAAAGTCAATTATGCAAGTCAACATTTGACTTTTGAGAAAAATAGTCAACTATGGACTTTTAAGGATCCAAATCATCATCATATGGATATTGAAGGCATTTTATCAAAGAAAATTTAAAGAATTAATCAAGAATCAAAAAGTCAACAAAAAGTCAACAAAAAGTCAAATTAGGGTTTTTAAGTGTATTTTGACCTAATTCATGGATCTCCAAATTTTGCTTACACACTCAAAAATCTCCCAACATGAAAGTTTTAGATCTTGGCAAAACAAACAACTTATCACATTGGAACTTTTTGCAAAAAATGATTATTTTGAGAGATATGAAATTAAGAAGATAATTTTCAAAAGACTTGAGAAATTTTCAAGTGTTTTACTTGGATTTTTTCTTAACTTTATGGCCATTTTTCTCAATGATCCAAAAAGAGTTTGAATAAACTTTCAACAAGTGAATTGAAGTATGTAGAAAGGGCTTTCCAAAGAGATAAGTAGCATGAAAATCCATGGCTCCATCCATGAGATATGATTTTGTGAAGAAGGCACCATGAACACTTGAATTCAAGAATGAAGATGAAGAAGTTATGAACCAAAACCATTTCAAATGCAAAGATTCCTTTCTTGCAGCCCATATAAATTGTTCAAAGCACCGTAATTAGAAGATTACACTTGCTTTTGAGCTATAATCCAAGTGTTTAAGACATTATCCAAGTGATCATTCCATTAATGGCACAAAGTTAACACTTCCATTCTAGTAAAGCTACTTTAATCACAAAATCCACTCTCCTTGAGCCACTACAATATTTCTTCTGTACCAAAAGCATTACAAACACCATAAGCAAGCTCCCAAAGTTCATAACAAGGTCACACCAAGCATGCTTAAAGTTGGTACCATCCATTGAAACCATAACTTTCTCATTTCTTCACAAACAAGCAAGATGGTACAAGATCACATGTGAGCTTCAGACTTCTGAATTTTTTCCCTCCACAAACCCTAAATCTTGCCTATAAATAAAGAGTATCACTCCCTTGATCAATGACACCAGAATTCTCCAAGTCACCTATCACTTGAAATTCTCATTTTTCTCATCTTTGCACTTTTATAGTGATTCTGAGTTCTAGCAATTCTGGGTGTCAACCAAAGGTTTGGACAACTTCTAAACATCATTAGAAGGTGTATATACCTTTCTTAACCTCTCAAAACTCCCCTAACCAAAATTCACCATTTTCACTCCATTAAAGCTTTCTTTAAGCACTTAACCTACCAAAATCCAAACCAAACATTTTTCAACCAAACAAACACTTCAAATAGTTTCTATTAATCATATAGGAACTGTCCATAACCATCAAACACCTACCAAAGGCCTTGAACCAGAAACCACCCTTCCAAAACTCCATTAAAGCACCTTGTGAACCAAAGTTGTGATTTTCATTTTCACTCGTGCGTTTTCTGGCCTTTGTGTTGGATACCTTCTAAACATCATTTAGAAGCTATCCAAACACCTGTTTTAGATCTGTAACATCTAGAACATGGAGTTCTAGACATAAATTTTTTGCTTTGTAGGTGGTATCAGGTTTGAAAAAGGAGCAGTGATCAATCCAGTTTAGCTGCCCAGAAAGCTTCCTTGGACATCACTAAAGGATTCCAGATTGAATTGGCAGCCCAGAAACACCTTCAAGTAAGGGTTTGATCCTCATTTTCAGAGGTATTTTACTTGAATTCATGCATACTTATTTGAGCATCATTTTAATTAGTTCTTGTGACCAATCTACTTAGAATCATGTAGGGAACGAAAGCCCTAAGGTTTTAGGGCTTAATTATGTGTGTCCAGAGTTTAATTTAAAAAATGACATTTAGGGTTCTTCGTGTTTTTCCAGAAATTCATGCTTATCTCTGATTGTTAATGTTAGTTAATTATATGGTTGAATTCGTGATGAAATTCTAATCAAATCAGTGTCTTACTTTTTTAAAATTGATCAATATTTGGCAAAGTTTGAAAATGGCCATGGTTGTTGTTGTTGAGTTGCAACTAAGAAGATGAAATGGGTTAGAGGGAAATTTGAATTTCTGGTGTTTGTTTAAAATATAATGAATTGAAATTGTTTGCTAAACAACTACATCGTTACAGCTCACTTGGTTCTCCTCTTGCCCTTAAAGCGCCTTTGAACCACAGGTCTGGGATTCGAATCCCCTTCGCCCCAGACCTTTTGATTTTATTTTTTTTACACTTTTCATTCACTTGTTTTAACATGTATTGAATTGAATGGGCCTTATGATCACCTGCACACGCGTGGCCAAGTGGCTAGTGTTTTGTGTTGCAATAGTGAGGGTGTGGGTTCAAACCTTGGTGGCCACATTTCCATTATTTTTTATCACTTGTTTTTTTAGTTTCTTTATAAACTTCAAAAACCCATAAAAAATAGTAAGATTAATATTTTTAACTTGTTCTTTTTTGTGTGATTTAATTATTTTGTCTATTTTCATGCCATGTTAAAAAATCCCAAAAAAAAAATTAATATTTACCACTTTAAAATTAATCAAAAACTTGTCTTTTATATTGAAAAATCAACTAAAAAATTGTTTTGTTTTGATTATTTCTTTAATAGGACTTTATGAATGTTTTTTAAATATTTGTTTAGGGCTAGAATAGAATGTTCTTGACTTCTTCAGGTACCCTTAGACCATTTCTCTTAAAGAAATTGGTATTAAACAATTAAAATCAATTAGGTTTAGGAGTTTATGTTTAAACCCTAATTTAAAATCCTAATTCAAAAAACCTTAGGTTTAAAACCCTAACTCAAAAACAGGTTGATCTTTTGTTTATCCATGATTAATTAAGTTTGTTATCTTGTACATACTTGTTTATTTTAATCTATATTTTAAACTTAATTGTTATTTTAATCATTATTTTGTTAATTCCTCTTATGTATTGTTTATCTAACCCCATGTTTATTTATTATATCAATCATTCATCATTCATACATGAGTTTGAATCCAAGGGTTTAGATACATCCATCTCTCTTACTCATTGATTATCATACTCACTTGTTTGTTCTTGTGCCACATGATATCACACACACACTTGAGGTGTTTATTGTTAAATGCTTGAGTTTGTTGTTTTTGTCCAAAAGGATGGGAATGGTATTGACTAAGTTGTCAAAGATACTCAAACTCTTTTCCAATCTCTTTTACTTTTGTGTTCAGTATTTTAAAGATTTTCACTTGTTTATGATTTTGTATTTTTAAAGCTTAACCAAACCCTTTGTTTTTTAAGCCATGGCACTAAGAGTAGAATTATTCTCGGTGAAACTATTCTTAGTCCATTGACCATTGTATTGTTAAAGCTAGGTCTTTTGTTTTGAAACCTTGGTGTTAAGAGAAGAATTATTCCCAGTGAAACTTCTCCTAACCCACTGACCTTGTATTTTAAAGCTTGGTCCTTGTTTGATTTGTTTTATAATTTGTTAAGTATTTTAAAGCTTAACCTTTTAAAACTTATTGAATATTTTAAAGGCTCAATCCCTTTTCAAAATTGTTAAGTATTTTAAAGCTTAACCTTTTAAACTTATTAGGTATTTTAAAGCCTAATCTCTTTTTAAACTTGTTAAGTATTTTAAAGCTTAACCCTCTTTTAAAAACTTGTGAGTATTTTAAAGCTCACACACCAAATAGATTTTGGCCACTTTGGCCCCCTTTTATTTTCCTTTTAAGAGGAACTACAGAAGCTCTGACTTCCCTATTGCACTTAAGGGGTATGTAGGCCTAAGATGTGATATCTTATCGAGCTCACTTTAAAAAACTTCTCTTCTCATCCCCACCCTCTATTTCAAACAAGTTTTTTCACATAGGATTTTCAAAAAAAGGGTATGTATAAAAAACAAAAACAATAACACAAAACAAAAAGGTTCCCATGGAGTACCATAGATATGAGTGGTGCTTAAAACCTTCCCCTTGTATAACAAACCCTCCGTAGTCAGAACTCTGATAAGTTTATTAGTTTTGATTTTAAAAACTTATGTGGGTTTTATTCGCTCTTTCACCCATTCCTTTTGGAAACAATAAAGCGCGGTGGCGACTCTGTTTAAAAATGAGCTAAGTCTTCTCATGACTCTAGTCTCACCAATTTCACCACTACAGAGACAATATTTAATTCACGCATGCAGGAAAGCTTTCTTGTTTTTATTGCATTAGTTTATGTGTTTTCTATTCTATCTCACACGAATAAAATTATCAGACTTTTCTTTTCTTGAAAATGTCAACTATATATCTAAGAAAAGAAGATGCATTCAAACTACCTAAATCACCATTTTCTTTACATTACTTTACAGTAACAAAAGGTTAAAAAAAAGTGAATAATTAATTTCTCAATTTTTTTCAATTCTAATCCACCACAAAGTGACACATGGCATCATATTATTAATTCATTTTTTAATTTTAACTTTTTCACTTTTCTTTCTATTCTTTTAATTCAAATTTCAAATCTCCTTCACATTTCTTTTTCCCACACTTTTTCACTTTCGTTTTTAATTTTTATCTATGGATTTTCTTTTTCTCTTTTTATTTTTTTTAAGTATAAATAAAAAAAATTAAACCCTTTTTAATGTAATGAAGAAGAACATAGAAAAATGTTGAATTTTCAAAACACAAAATTTAGTCTTAACATAAAAACATAATTATTTTATACTTATTAAAATATTCATATTTATTAAAAAATAACTCATATTTATTAAATTAAAAAATTATTTTATTAAATTGTTCAAATAGCTAATGAGTTATTATCAACACAATACCTATTTTAATTTAATCAACAATTATCTTTATTTGAGAGACAAAATCCTTATTTTCAAATGTTAATTTTTTTTCTTTCTCCATCTCACGGGTCCTTTTTGTTGTTGTTATTTTTGTATGGTTAATTAATACAATTGAGTTTATACGATTATTATTAATATTACAATTAAATAACTCATTTCAAATTTACATGTGTATACATTTTATATCGTATCAAAGTGGACAATACTCAATAGCGGTGCAAACAACTAATTTTCCATCTCACGAGTCATTATCAAGACAATATCTATTTTATTTTAATCAACAATTATCTTTATTTGAGAGACATTCTTTATTTTCAAATATAAAAAAAAAATTCTTTCTTCATCTCAGGTTTTTTTTTGGTAAGGTTATTTAATATAATTGAGTTTATATGATCAATGTTATTTTACAATTAAGTAATTCATTTCAAATTTACATGTGTATCTGAATACATTTTATTATGTATCAAGTTGAATAATACTCAATAGCGATGCAGACAACTAACTTTCCATCCCACAGGTTACTATCAAGACAATATCTATTTTATTTTAATCAACAATTACTTTTATTTATGATAAAACTCTTTATTTCCAAATGTCAAAATTTTTATTTTTCTTTCTCTATGTCACAGGATCTTTTTTAAATAAAAAAATATTTATGTATAGTTATTTAATACAATTTAATTTATATATATTTTTATTTTACAATTAAGTAATTCATTTCAAATTTACATGTATATTTAAATAGATTTTATAGCGTATTAAATAAATTTACTCGTGCGGACGCACGAGTATCTTACTAGTTTTGAATAAAGATTATGTGTACATTTATGGTGAAAATGAAACTTTCATAGGAAAAACTATCCTAAGGTTGTAGCAATATAATTTCGTCATCTATTTTCATTCTAACAACTAGCCGCTTTTAATTCGACTCTATTTTTACTAGAACTTGACTTGTAACCTTCATTCTTATTAATTTTATGTTGAAGCATGAATGATATAGTTTAGCATTATAAAATTAAACTTTTGTTACTTATCTGAAATTGTGTATTCTTTCTTGGGATAAAAAATAAAAATAACAATGAATATGAATAAAGGCAGTAAAAGACAATTGAACAGTGAACTTATTAAGTCGGGCAACCCTCCCGATTATTCAATCCAACAACCAGTTGATCCATAATGTCTATGAATAAAGGGTGATCAAACAGACTAAGTAGAAAAACTCTCACATGGTTATTCTTCTCAAAAGTTAATTGGTTCCTAAACAAGAGAGCAAAAAAAAAAATATATGCAGTTTTCTCAAGAAGATACTGCAAAAGTCAGAATTGTGGTATGATATCATATGTAATTTTAAAATCATGATTGTTTTCATAATAGAGAAATGGTAAGAACAAGAGGTTTACGATCAAGTCTATGGCGAAAACTTTGTCTTTGAGAAAGAATCTAATGAAAAGTGTTTGTAAGAACCTTTGACCTAAATGAACCTTAAAAGGCTTTAATTTAACATATAGGTTATTAGCCTTGTGAATTTTGAATTAGTGTCCCTATACGTGCATGTATCTAAATTTTTTGAAGATTTTCTTTGTCCCACTACTTCCTAATTAAACAAATTACCTAAAGACAAGCAATGATTCAAGTATTGGGGAGTTAAATAATTTTGTTTTTTATCGTTCTTAGTTGTTTAATTCTTTCTTATCGTTCTTAGTTGTTTAATTCTTTCATTTTATTATCTATTTCACTGTGTTATTATTTTTTTTACTTTTACCTTGTTGTTTTTTTTATGTTTCATAAGTATGAAGAATGAAGGATCGAAACCTATGTTCAAGCGATGAAAGAATTAAGAACGATTGATGTCTGAACGTCCTAAAGAAACTAAGAAAGAATGAAGCATGTTTGGTTCAAAATAGTGAGAATTACGGTCAACCCATAATTGCCATTACAACCGTAATTCTCTCAGGCTCCGCAGATGACAAAAATAAAGATTGGCGTACAACAAGGAAGATTATGTTTTGCCCATAATGGACCATAATACTTCCATACCTCTTAATTTTTCTCTTGTTTTGTGTTTTCGGTTATGTGTTCTCTATTACAAATTTGTTCGTTTTCCTATGATATTAATGTGTTTTAATCCCACTTATTAGTGGTTCTTGAGGGCTTAATAGAATTGATTTAGTATTAGTATAAATATGCATGCTCAACCTTTGGTTGGTACAAAGAAATCATTAGAGAATAAGTTATAAGAACCTTTGTATTTTTCTGCTTTGCTTTTGTTGCACTTCAATTTCAGGTTCATTTGTTTTATTGCTTTAATTCTTCGTTTATTTTACTTATGCAACTGTGTATTTCTATTATTATCTTTGCATTTAATATTATTACGAGTAAGTGAAATTTATTAGTCTTAGCATTATAAGGACTTTTTAAAGGATATACCTCATGTGACTCTTAGTTGCAACCCTGTCATGAGAAATTAGTTTCACTCCAACTTTTAAAGTTTTTACGAATGTCTCTACAAAAGTAGAGACAATATCAAATATCCATCGATGAACCAAAAGATGAAGATTGATATCTCATACATAAAAGTCAGACGGTTGAACCAAAACATGAAAATATTTTAGGTTTAATTGAGAAAGTTCTATTTTCTTTAAAAATTGCGTAATGAGTCTTATACCACTGAACCAACTATGAAAAAGGTGGCTCAGTTGGTTAAGATACAATTATATGTTGTGAAAGGAGATAAAATATATATTTATCTATTTAAAAATATTCAAACGCTAAAATTCTCTTGATAGAGTAAAAACGATGGTTTCCATGTCCATGGCTTGTCTTAGATAAAAATTATAATCACAGGGTTATCTTTTATCAAAATTTCAACCTATAAAATATTCAAACCAATAAAAATAATATTATTTTAGCTAATCACATAACACAAAGGATTTGGTAATCGACCATAGTCCTTGAGGAACAATCTTATTTTACTATGCAAATATATCGTGCCCTTGCGACTTTTCAGCGTGATCTAGGTGGATTAGGTGTTCATAATATTAGGTTTTTTAAATTGGTACTTTTAGAAAAATGGTGATATTTTTCATGGGGATGAGGGACTCTAGGGTAAGAGAGGGTAATTAGTTCTCAAAAAGGTTGAGTAAAAAGGTGAGGAATGGTAAATAATATTTTTTTCCCTTTAGATCCCTAGTTAGAAAGGGGAGTTAAGGGACAAGTTTTACATGTTCTATCGGTTGGTAGTAGATAAATCAGAGACTGTGAAAAATATGTAAGTCAATTTTTGATTGGGGGGCTGACTCACTATGATCGGAGATGGAAGTTATTTAAGTGGGAAGAAGAAATGGCGAAATATCGTTCTTTGCTATCATCTTATGTTTTTTTACAAGAAAATGAGAAAGACTCGTGGTTTGGAGTTCATTGGACAATATTGGTGAGGAATTATGTTGGAGTCTTGGCAACAAATCACGATATGACTAGGAACAGCAAATATCTCGCAAAAGACAATTTGATGAAACATGGTATCAAAGTATTAGGTGGAAATATGTGCACAAGTGGTTGTAGTTTGGAGGAATCGGCTCAACATTTATTTTCATTGCTCTTTTTTCGACAAAGTCTTGTTGTAGAAATTGAGTACTAACATAACTCGTTCACATCTTCTCACAACTACAAATGTCAATCCTGCAAAATAATAAGACGTTAACTAAACTTGAGGCGTGTATGAACACTTTCCTTAAGGATTTATCCGCCTCATAAGCACAAATCTCCCATAATTCAACAAATTCTTCTCAGACTTTTAGTATGGATTTGAGGTATCAGAACAAAAAGAGATAATCTTTAAGATGAGTGAAAGATGTGATTAGAAGAAAATAAATATAAATAACTCACGTTATTTGTTCATATTTTTTTGGCAAAATACCCTTTTTGGTCCCTTAATTATACCCCAAGGTTCATTATAGTCCCTTATCTCTAAAAAGTATCAAAGTGGTCCTTTAATTGTTCAAAAAGGACCACGTTTGTCCTTTCTGTCAGCTCCGTTAGTCAAAGTCTGTTAAAAGTCTACGTAGAAGTGACATGTGAATCTGACTAAGTACTGTGACGTATTTAGCGTCGGAAAAACGGACGCTAAAAGCTATTTCTGAATTTTAATTATTTTTGCTCATCTTCTTCCCCAAAATTTTTCCTAAAAAAACCCAGAAATTTGGGGATAACAACAAAAATAACAGGTTCACAATTTCCTTTCCACAAACATAATAAGCATATAACAAAACATGAAACATCAAGAAACTTCATGTTTTTTCACTTCTGCAGTACGCACTTCTGCAATAAGCACTTCTGGGATAAGCTTAATGCTGCATAGATTGAAATGAAAATTACAAGAATGTTAGTACTATATAAAAAAGAGAAAAAGAGTGAAATTTCCCGCTTGTGAAAATCGAAATGAAAGAGAAAAAAAGGAAAATTCAAATTGTTATTATTCCAAGAACGTTGTCTATGAAAGTAGAAACTGACATTGCTGCATAAAAGAAAGAGCTTTTTGCAGTGGTAGTGTTTCTTTTCTACTATAAGTAAGTATACAATTTTAAAAATTAGGTTAAAATTAAAAAAGAATTAAAAAAGCGCGTTTGAATTTCAGCTTTTTGGTGTTTATTTATTGAGTAAAGTGAAAAATATCGATGAAATTCAAATTTTGTATGAAGAAAAGTGCTGGTACTTACTTACTTTGGTTGTTTGAAAATGTAGAGATCTGAGATAAAGAATGTGAGAGAATGAAGAGATGAAAAAGAGAGAAAAATGGGTTTTTATGGTGGTGAGTTTTAACAGCGGTTGTTAAGTTAACAGTATTATTTGGTGTGGTGGATGTAACGGTGTAAGAGAATTGGAAGAGATGGAAATAACTGGTTGAGTTGTAGTAGTGGTTGAGTAATTGGGGTTTTTTTTTTGTTATCCCCAAATTTCTGGGTTTTTTTAAGAAACATTTTGGGGAAGAAGATGAACAAAAATAATTAAAATCTAGAAATAGCTTTTAGCATCTGTTTTTTCGACGCTAAATCCGTCACAGTACTTGGTCAGATCCACATGTCACTGCCACGTAGACTTTTATCAGACTTTGACTAACGGAGCTGACAGAAAGGACAAACTTGGTCCTTTTTGAACAATTAAAGGACCACTTTGACACTTTTTAGAGATAAGGGACTAGAATGAACCCTGGGGTATATTTAAGGGACAAAAAAGGGTATTTTGCCTATTTTTTTCTACGATTCAAAAGTAGGAGAGTCGTTTATATAAGAAAGAGAGAGAAATAGGTTTAATGACTTTGACTAAGTCAATTCAATATCAGAATATAATTATTAACCAAATTAAATATTGTTATAAATTATAAATAAATTAAATAATAATAATAATAATAATAATTATTATTATTATTTTCTTTAAAAATATTTGTCACTTCACTACGCCAAAAATGACCTTTGGCAGGACCCCTAAGACAGCGCTTTTTCAGAAAAAGCGCTGCCATAAGTAAGAATTAAAAAACACGGAAATTGGCTACAGGAAAAGCGCTGTGTAAAGTTGACCTACGAAAGCGCTTTTAAAAAGCGCTGGTAAAGGCTCCCCTTTAGAGAGCGCTTTTTAAAAGCGTTGGTAAAGGCCCCCCTTTAGAGAGCGCTTTTTGAAAAGCGCTGGTAAAGGCCCCCTTTAGAAAACGCTTTTTAAAAAGCGCTAGTAAAGACCCCCTTTAGAAAGCGCTTTTCCTAAAAGCACTGCCTTAGGTAATTAATTTCTAAAAAACAAAATTCCTCAAATAATTAGAAAGGGCTTATACGAACAAAATTCCAAAACCCTAAATTCTTTCAGCTTCTTCTTAAAAATTCGTTCAGCTTCTTCTCAAAAATTCGTTCTCGTTCTCAAAAATCGTTCAGCTTCTTCTCAAAAATTCGTTTACCACTAAATCGTCAGCTTCTTCTTTGCTCGCGTTGCCGTCAATTAGTTCTTCGCTCGCGTTGTCTTCGTTTTCGTAATCTTTATCACATCGTTTCCTTCTCAACAAAGAAACCCAAAAGAAGCTTGTTCAATAGGTTTAAATTTCTGAATCTTCACCATGAACTGCTCTGTGATTTTTTTCTAAGGTTAATCTATTCTTCTTCAGTTTTACTTCTACCTACGAAAGCGCTTTTCAAGGGAAAGCGCTGCCTTAGGCCTATATATGAAAGCACTTTTCAAGAAAAAGCGATGCCTTATGCCTACCTACGACAGCGCTTTTGCCTAAACAAAAAGCGCTGCTAAAACTTGTTGCAGCGCCACCTACGGCAGCGCTTTTAAAGCCAAAAAAAGCGCTTTCGTAGGTTTTTTTTAGCATAGTGCTTAAAAATTAAAAGTAAACTTATTTAAAACTTTTGAAATATAATCAAAATTTACAACAATCCCCAATATATTTCAAAAGTTCAAAAGAAGAATAATAAAGAGTTTTTCTGGATTCACATCATGAATGTGATGCATTAAACTAGTGTAGCAAGCTATATGAACTTGTCATAGAATAATAATACTTAACATATAGGGAGATTAGTGCAACAAGCTATATGAATCAATATCACTTAGTGTATGTTATAGGTCTATCACTCACATCACACCCTCACAATTCTGGTTGTTGACTTTGTGGTGCACTAATAGGCCATGCGTGTGCCTGGTTATTTCATGAGTGCTCTAGAGATTTCGCCAAAATCTCATACAAGCGGCCCCATTCAATGCTCATATAGGTGATTTCATCAAGTGTATGCTGCAAATCATACACCACCAATAAAGGATATAAAATTCATTAAAAGCTATGTAAGCTTATTCTCCTAGTAATATAGTATCTATCACTTTCTCACTTACACCACAAGAAAAAGACCCAAGCAAAAATTAATTATATAACTTTTTGTGCTAGCAGAATTAACAAAACTTGTTCTTACTTCTTCCCTATATGAACCTTTTGCATGGGATCTCCAATCACAAAGGTTGGGTTTCCATCACTTATTAGATTCAATTGGCTAAGTCCAATTCCCCTTGATGTGTCACAAATTGATTTTTTTCCCATGAGTTTTGTCATAGGATTGACCAAAATCATTTTGATCTGACTTCACATAAATATACGATATTACTCATCATTTAGTAGCTACTTTATACACAAATGAGAAAGTCACAATTTTTCTTTCTAAAAAATACTGACTAAGACGTCTCTAAATCAATAAATCTCAAATATTACTCAAATTTTAATATTAAACTTGGTCTTCATAATTAAATTTATACAGGTCTGCTTATATGATTTATAAGCGACATCGTTATTTCTCAATAAAAATAAATATAAATGTAACACCCCAAATCTACCCGGTAAATTATACGGAAAAAATCAGAGTATAAATTTCAAACAAGTTCATTTGAGGTATCACATATTCGTCATTCGAAAACATTTACGGCTTACTTTCCTTCATATAGATACATAGCACAGAAATTTAAAACGACAATTAAATCATTACTCAAAAAATCACTTTGTTTCAAATTAAAACAATTAACTCGCAGCGGAATCAACAAACTTCATAATTATTCAAATAATATCGTAGCATCTTTGCACGGTAACTTTAAGTTATAATTTAAACCAAAACCATATAAAATTCAGCAAATAAAACAATAAGTAAAACAATCGTTTATCCCCCCCGAGTGCTACGTATCAGAGCGACCACCGACTCAACTCACAGCGTCTAAATCTTCATCAAGCTATCACCTGCACGTTACCAGTATAAAGGTAACGGCGAAACAAAAGAAAGGGGTGAGATATCAAACAACATAAACAGGGTGATGATAAACAGTATATTCAGGTTCAAGTTATAATAATTATCGCTTTGCGGTATAATCGTTACAGTCTAGTTTACTTCACTATTTCAATCAACAACACAAGTCACAATATCTCACATAAGATCATATTCAAAGTTCACAACAAGTCACATAAATTCACACATCAAAACACATAACATCATAATCACACAGATGAAATGCGACTCTAACAAATCCACATGCATGTGGTACCCAGAGCTTCAGCCCCCATCGCCAATTGCCAGATAATAGAGGCATCAAAACAGGCATAAGCCTTCGTCGCTGTTTGCCAATCCAGGCCGTCGCTAAAACATGCAAATCATGAGACACTGATGAAATGCAACAAATCACAAACATCGCAAAACAACATCGCGAGGCATGCGCCTATATCACAAACACGTCGCCAAACATCGTCACAATATATCAATAATTATTGATAAACAATCGTCACCTTACATCCTGCACTTCGCAATAATTCACAAAACTCATCGCAACATCACAATATATCACACGGCAAATCAACAACAATAATTCATCACAGATAATTCACGCAAACATCATCATACTTCACAAAACTCACAAAAATACGTCACGTCGCAACATTACTAAAAACACCGCAAGCACAACAGTAATCGGATTATTCCCGAACACTCCTAATATTATTCAACTCGCTATATATTTTTCCGTCTATTATTATATTCCTTTGCTACTTATATAATGTCTCTGTTACGAAATTGGTCACTACAATGATGGGCAACAAAGTGCTACTGTTAATTGAATTAACTTCTTCTATATTATTAACTCATAAAAATTATAATAATATATAATTATAATTCGACAGAGTTTCGAGGGACTCTAAACAACTCTACAATAATCCATACAACTCTAAGGTGCCCAAAAATACCCTACTGACAATTCTTATTACATATAAGGGTAACTCTTATGCATCAAATTGGCTAATAGTCTGACTCAAGTAATAATAAAACGACTCTAAAGGGTCAAATACCTTCAATTTTAATCTATAGTTTATTAGATTTTACTCTAAACAACTCGAAAGTAACTCTGACAACCCTATTGACAGCTCTAACAACACTATTGAAAATAATTTAAATTAACCAAATAATACAAATATTCATCTCTAACTCAAAACCCCTAAAAATATTACACTAATATATTATTATTATTATTATTATTATTATTATTATTATTATTATTATTATTATTATTATTATTATTATTATTATTATTATTATTATTATACTATTATAAATTCTTAATATTACTAATATTATTGTTTACATATATTTGTAAACTTATGTCAACGTAGTGATACAGGAACATAATACTATCCAAATATTTTGTCTAACAAAATGCCGCTACGCAATGCTACCGTATATATTTATACAACAACGAAGAAACTTACATATGAATGAAAGGTATGTGTATATAAGAATGAAACAACATATAGATGAACAAATTATTACCCAATTCCTCAATTCATTATCATCACAGAATAAGTTTCAGAATCATCATCAATCACAATTTAATCAAACTACACAGTCACAGAGATGCCATTCAATTCATAGCATCAAACAAATTCACCAATCAAATTTTGACACAATATCACACAATTATTCACATAGCAATATAATTTTTCACACAAATTCTAGACATCAATTTAGCAAATTCATAGAACAATTAATCGCACACAACGAAATATTAAAATTTCCTAAACCCCACATACGGTCCATCATATCCCCGTTTATAGAGCAAGAACCCCACCCTTACCTTGTATTCAGAGTCCGCTCTACAATTCCGGTCGAATCCAAGCTTTCCGGCTTCCCGTAATTCTTCCATTTTTCTCTTCACGACATAATTCTCGTATCTCTTTTCTTTTCCAATTTTCCTCTTCTCTCTGCCGTCCTTCTCTTTTTCCCAAATGTTATGTTACTGAGTTTCTAAAAACCTAGGTGTATCCTCACTTCTCAATTATTCAAATTTGGGCCAAAACCAAATCACACGTACAACATAACACTCAGCCCGTCTAATTTATTTTATTAAAACTCCCAATTTACTCGTTAACTCTTATTTTACGGTCTAATTCTATTTGCTCTAAAAATTCCCAAAAAAAATACACGACACTCTAATAATATTTTTAATACTAAAAATATTAAAATTTCCGATTAATTGTCGACCCTCTATCCTGAACTAATACCGACTAAATCGTCCCAAAATACAAAATTTTCACCAAACACTCCAAACGTCTAAATTAAGCGAATAATCGAATTTGCGGGCGTTACAATAAATCTATTTAAGATTTTATTATAAAGGTGCGCTTGAATGTTTTTCAAATAACAACATCCCCATAATGTATTATTGTAGCATATTGGATCATGCACTATAAGGAATATCTCAATTTAAATTATCACTCAAAATATCTCATGCCATTCAAACTCACCCTACAAATATTTTTCACAGTACTCAATAAATAATTTTTAATGAAAATTTATTCTCACATTAGAACAAAATCATCTTAAATTTCTCTAATTATTATATTTTATAAACTTTCCAAAAACATATCAATAATAATTATTATTATTATTTTCATTTATTTTTTCATTTATATCATATATTCAAATATTATTTAATATCAATTAAATAATTAAATAATATTTGATAATGAAAAAAATATCTCAAATCATTTTATTCATTCATCCTTACACGCCTCAAATAAATGTCTCATAATATTATATACTCTACAATAAAATATATTCTAAACAAATATAAAGAATACATATTAATATAATTTATATTCATATAAAAAAATCATTTATAATAAGATATTCTTCAGTTCTGCAATCTTTATCTCCAATAATTATTTGGAATAAATAATATTAAATATTACTTAATTGATATCAATGTAAATACATGATATCATTGACCAAATTTAAACACATATTTTTATAAATATAATAAGATATTTATCTAAATTTATTACCTCATATATTTTATTTATATACATGTCACACTCTTAAAATTGAAAAACTAAATTTTCTTATAATTCACATGCAATAAATGATTATATATAATATTAGAAAAATAAAATATATAGCAAAAATAAACTCACATAAATACTAATTAGCATTCAGTGGCAATAGATAAATGAGTAAAATTAACCACTATAATTTCTTTAATCATTAGTGATTATTATTACATAATATAAACTCAAATAAAAAAATATTATCTATTGTTAAATTATTGTAACAAGTGACAATACTTTGACTATATAAAAATTATCTTAAATATCTTTTTAGATAACTTAGCATGAAATAAAACACAAATTATTATTTAAATTAAAAAATATTGCTTTATAAATTCAATCAAAACTAAAACGTATACACGATACTAATGCATTTATTATGCTATAATATGTAAAAATTATTTTGACAGCAAGCATATAATGATATTAATAATTAATAATAGACTAATATTAATAATATCAATTGAATCTAATATTCATTATATAACTATAATTTAATATAGCAGTTACAACTATATAGAATATTATTATATAATGTAAAAAGTTTTCTCAATATTACTGTTAATATTAATTTATAAATTTGTAAAAAAATAACGTTAAAAAAAATATTTAAAGATACAAATGAGTTATAGAAAATAAAAGAGAAGGTCATCATCAACATTACAATTATACAATTTAATGTAAAAATTTCTAATTAATATTTAATATCATAGATTTTTCAATACATAGAAACTAGTCAAATTTCTCATAATAGTAGTTTAACAACATGATATATAGTTAGCTAGCTAACTTTTTTTTTTTTTTTTTTGACAAAATCAAACTCAACATATTTCATTCATAACACAAAGCTCAATACAAGGAGGTATCACATTAAAAATCTTACGCCTAGTGCAAGAATTGGCCGCCTTAGCTAACGTATGGGCAACCAAATTCGCTTGGCGCTTAATGAACTTTACCTCAAAGTTCGGAAATAAATATAACATATTCTGAATAGATCTAATGATACAACTAAATTCAGAGGAGCCGACATGTTTAGCTTTTACAGAGTTGACAACAACTTGACAATCGCTTTCAAAGACAACATGAGAAAATTGGGAGGAGATGGCATGTTGGATTGCTTCCTTCAAAGCAATGGCTTCAGCTTCAAAGACCGAAAGCAGACCTACATCCCATGAAATACCTGCTCTAATAAAACTCCCCAAATGATCCCTAAAGCACCAACCTCGATTAGTAGTACCACGAACATTATTGAAACCCGCATCGACATTGCATTTTACCTGATTAACCATTGGCGGACTCCAAACTGCGGGAACATTATTAGTATCACACTCCAAAGGTTCCTTTCTAGCTTCGAACCAATCATACCAATTATAATACACTTGTAAACCAATACGAATGGCGTCTTCTCGACTATCTTTCCAAACGACATCATTTCTACTTTTCCAAAGAACCTCAAGCATGACCGCAAATCTACCTGCTGTCCTACGGTCCTCCCGACTACAGACGTCAAAAATAATTAACTTAGCATCATGAAAAGAGTGTATTCGAGAGTCAATTATAGAAGACAAACCTGCTGCCCGCCAACTCTGAAAAGTAGAAGCGCAGCCGAAAAAAATGTGCCACTCATCCTCTTCTTCCAACTCACACCACGGGCAAATAGATGGACAAAGAACATGATGTTGTTGCAGCTTGGTTCGAGTCGGGAGGCATTCCCTACAAACCCGCCATAACAGATGCTTAGCTCTAGAAGGAGCGGAAATATTCCACAGATTCTTCCAATTACCCTCCATACCATGACACCTCGTACCCCTCTGCAAATCTCTCCACATCCTATACCCCGATTTCACACTATACTCATCATGCTTCTCCTCTTGCCAAACCAACCTATCCTCCACAACATCCTCCACCAACGGTATTTTAAGTATAGATTCAGCCCCTACAGGATCAAAAACACTCCTCACCTTATCCACATCCCATTGCTTGACATCAGGAAGTAAAAGATCCTTAACAAAAAGTGCATGGGCATCTCGACCTTGTGGACCTCTAACCCACCTATTGTCTATCTCCCGAAGCCACGGATCATACATAACCTTAATATTATTTCCTTCCCCTATGCTCCACCTACTCCCCACCTTTAGCACCTCCTTTGCTTTCCATAAACTACGCCACACATAACTCGGATTGTTACCAACCTTAGAATCCAAATAAGATGAATGAGGAAAGTACCTTGCTTTGAAGATTCTAGCAACAAGAGAATTGGGTTTTTCCAGAATATTCCAACCTTGTTTTGCAACCATAGCCATGTTGAAAGCCTTGAAATCTCTAAAACCCATACCCCCCTCACTCTTCAGCATAGTCATCCTTTCCCAAGCCAACCACCTGATACCTTTGTTATTACGACCCCCCCCCCCCCCCCACCAAAACGAGTTAAGCATTTTTTCAATATCATTCACCACACCATCCGGAATCAAGTATACACTCATAATGTAGGCTGGGATCAACTGAAGGACTGATTTAATCATAACCTCTTTCCCCGCTTTAGATAAAGCCCGACCACTCCAAGAGTTGATTCTTCTCCAAATTCGGTCCTTAATGAAAGAGAATACTGCCTTTTTGCTTCTACCAATCATGGACGGTAGCCCCAAATAATGTGAATACAAGATTACAATCACAAAGATGTTTTTGATTCATGGCAAACTCAATAAGCATACAAGCAACAAGGTGGAAGCAGAAAACTCAAAGAAAAGCAAGCATTGATCACTCATGTCAGAACAGGTCGACCTATTATGCATATAGGTCGACTCAACACAAGCAAAACAAGAAGAATGCAGAAAAGCAGCAGTTAGGTCGACCTACTGTCAACCCAGGTCGACCTAAAATGAAGAAAAATCCATATACTTCTGCTAGGTCGACTCACACATCATCTAGGTCGACCTAAAATGAAGAAATTTACATATCAGTCTGCTAGGTCGACCTACACAACAACTAGGTCGACCTAATCTGAGAAAATGTCCCCAGAATGCATCTGAAGAGGATTCGGGTCGACCTACTCCTTTAACAGGTCGACCTAACTGGGAGCAAAATTCTGCAAGCTCTGCTAGGTCGACCTAAGCACTACAAGAGGTCGACCTAACTGATCAAGAATGCCAAAAATTCTGTTTCTCTCATCTCCAACTGTTAAGCTATCATATATATTATCAAAGGTTCAATTATTCAATGCAACACCAAAGACTGAAAGATACACAAAGGCTTCTCATCTTCGTTCTTCGTCATCTCCAACACAATTACACATAATCATTCTTGCGTTGAGGGTTAGTGATCGAGTTCGATAACGTCCATGGAACGGAATTGAAGATTCCTAGTGGGTGAAGATTTGTGGGGTTTTTGGTGAATAAAATCTGCGGGTTTTGTCCTCCAAGATAGGTGTTTCTTGGGGGTTTTTATCAAGAGGTTTCACTGAGGATACATCTGAGTGTGAAGATTGAAGAACAAGGGTTCGAGGAAATTCAAGACACTGCAGAAAAGGGATCAAGTGAAGCTCTTGGATAACCTTGATCTGACTCAAGATTAAGGGGGAAGAAGATTCAAAGGATCGACATAATTGGTTTATGGTTTATCGCTTTGTTATCTTCTTTGTATAAACTGCTTTCAACATTAATGAAAGATTTCCCAATTTCAGTTTGGAATTGGGGGCAGACGTAGTCGTAGCGAGGACGATCGACGAACTGCCTAAACAAATATCGTGTTCTTGTCGCTTTTATCTTTTCGTTTACGTTCTGTTCATAATTGGTATAATAGCAAATTGATCAACGATTCGAGAGTTAAGATTGTGAGTTGAGAACATACATAAACATCACAATCCATCACATATTGAATCACCGTCAATTTGATCATTATCACCAAGTGTTTGTATATTTGTTTCTATCACTTTTACTGCATTGCAAACATTGTCCATCATACAAGAAGTTAATCTGATTTTCAATAAGAGCAACGCTTTGATTCTGCAACGTATACTCTTATCACTTACCTCAAGTTTTTGACTGGTTTTAAACACATATACAATCGTTTCGATAGTGGTTCGGAATAGACGCGAGTCGATTCAGAATCACTTCCGCTGAAAAGTCGTTTAACTCCGTAAAACTGTGAACGATCTATTCACCCCCCCTCTAGATCTTTAGGCCAGCGTCTAACAAATAAGTCCCTGTTCCCAACACACGTCTTACCCCCATCACTTTGGCTAGATCATCTTGAGCTGGCCCACTCAAGTTACGACTGAAAAACACTTCGGACTTAGAAAGATTGATCACTTGACCCGTCGCCTCAACATAAATATTTAGAATCTCCATTAAATTAGAGACTTCTTCTAGGTTCGCCCTGCAAAAAAAAAACAATCGTCAGCAAAAAGCAAGTGGGACACGCTAGGTGCCCCCTGCAAATATGAGCACCATGTAGATCTCCACGGGAAACTGCTTTTTTGATAAGAGCAGATAGGCCTTCTGCGACAAGGATGAACAAGTAAGGTGACAAAGGGTCGCCCTGTCTTAAACCTCTTCCTGGAATAATGGGTCCGACTCTATCCGAGTTAACAAGAACAGAATAATGCACTGACGTTACGCACATCAACAACCAATGAGTCCAACGCTCATCAAACCCCATACAAAGCAGAATCTCTCTAAGAAACCCCCAATCAACTCTATCGTAGGCTTTGCTAATATCAATCTTCAATGCCAGATTAGCCGTATTACCGCTCGTTTTCCTCTTCAATGCATGAATAATTTCAGTAGCTACCATTGCATTATCTAGAATGGATCTCCCCGTAACAAAGGCAGATTGCTCCTCCGAAACACACTTACCCAAGACCATCTTTAGACGATTAGCAAGCATTTTGGAGACAATCTTATACACCACATTGCAAAGGGAAATGGGTCTGAGGTTCCTCATTTCCTTAGGATTAGGACACTTAGGGATAAGGCATATATTAGTTTCATTTAGTTCTGTAGGAAAGAACCCTCTGGCCAGCCAAGTTGAAGCTGCATGAAATATATCATCACCACACAAACTCCAGAAGTGTTGATAGAAAGCAGGATTGAACCCGTCGGGGCCCGGAGATTTATCCGGATGCATCTGGATAAGAGCTTCATATAGCTCTGCTTTAGTAATAGGACATAATAACTTGCAATTATCTTCTTGTGAAATTACTGGTTGAACACAATGCAAGACCGGTTCGTACTCCCCTTGCTTAGCAACAAACAGCTCATCAAAATATAATTTCGCAACACGACACATGACCTCATGATCTCTAACTACCTTTCCTGTCTCACCGATAAGCATCTCAATATTCTGGAATCTCTTCCTTACAGAAGCCGACCTATGGAAAAATTTGGAATTCGAATCACCATACCGTAGCCAATGCATCTTAGACCTTTGTTTCCAAAAAATCTCCTCCTGAATTAACACTTTATTGTACTCTCTTTGTGCCGTAATAAACCTGGTAGCTGCATCTTCGTCATTTGCCGACCTCGCAGCCTCCATGGCTGCCATATGAACTGAAAGCTCCTGCCGCTTGTTATTACACTTTAACTTGTTCCAGCTGGCTAAATCCTCTGCGCACCAGCTTAAACGTTGCAGCACCTCAGCTTGAGCTTCACTATTCCATCCTCTCATAACAACATCATCCAATTCTTCATTTTCCAACCAAGCATTCTCGAACCGAAAGGAATACTTCTTTGGACGTTCCCGGACGATTGGATCACAATGCAACAAGATGGGACTATGGTCTGAATGCGTGGCCAGTAAATTAAACAGCTTAGCAGTCGGGTAAAGGTCCAGCCACTCCTGCGTCACAAAAGCTCTGTCTAACCTTTCTTCAATTACATGATCGGAACCCTGACTCTTTATCCACGTGAAAGGGTGACCCTGCATCGGGATGTCAAGTAGATTACAATCAATAACCGCCTCGCGGAAGCCTGCACATAGCCAGTTGGGATGCTGGTGAATACCGAATTTTTCCTGTTGCGAAAGCAAATCATTAAAGTCGCCAATCACACACCACGGTATACTCGACAAATCTCTGAGTTCACGAAGCATATTCCACGCCTCTCTTCTTCTGTTTCTCTCCGGATAACCATAGTAACACGTTAGGCGCCATTCGCCCTTTGTTTCATCAGTAATCAATAAGTTAATAAAGTTCCTAGAAAAATTCACAATTCTGCATTTAACAAACTCATTCCACAGCACCGCCAAACCTCCGCTCCTCCCAACGACATCCACTGTCAAGCAAGCATCGAACTTCAACAAAACACGGATACTTGCAAGTTTCGGTTTCTTCGACAAAGTTTCAGACAGGAACAAAACATCCGGGCGATGTTTTTGAGCGAGCTGTCGCAAATTCGGAACTGCACGCGGGTTGCTCAAGCCCCGACAGTTCCAGCTGAGAATCTTCATTTGTCCCGGCAGTCCTGGCTGCCAGGACCTGCCGATAAAAAGAATTAGGTGATTCATTATTTTCTGTGTTACTGCTTGGAGCTTGTTCACGACGTTGCTTCCGTTCTATCGGATTTTCACCATAATCGTCCCCGGTAATAACAGACTCTTTTGGATGGATAGCAGAACTCATGGGCTGGGTAGCATTATTAGAATTAGGAGAAGGAAACTGGTATGGTTTGTTACTGGAACTATTTTTTGAGACATTGTTTTTTGGTTTAAAAATATGAGGTCTGGTGTTTAAGGTTTTTGTCTTCTGTAGTTAAGAATTAGTAGCACAGATAGGTTTAGAATTGTTTTTGGGCTGGGAAGTAACGAGTTTGGGCTGGGAGAAAACGATTTGTGGAGATTGGTTTTGCATGGTAACATTTTTTGGGCTTGTGATTGGCTGGGAGAAAGTGGGTGGGTCGTTGGGGAATTGTTTCAACAATGGGGTGGGACAAGACAGCCAATCAGCCGCTGTCTCTCTCGGTTTGAATGTTTGGGGAACGGGCAGATTAATTGCAAATGATTGTGTGGTCCCTTTGTCTCCAAAGATTCCTTCAGTAATCATGTGGCTATTATGAGGAGCAGTAGCAGCCACTTGAATGTAATTAATTGGCACTGATAATGTGCTTTGATTGTGCATTAAAGAGATTGTCTGGTCCGGATTTCCGTGTTGTGGACCATCATGAATGGTCATCTCTAGCTGGGCCCCATCAGGTGAACCGTTTACAGCATTCGCAACCTCCTGGGCGTGTTGCTCACGCGCCGCATGCAACTCCTCAGCAGACTTCATCGCTGCTCCACTACCACTTCCTTCCTCTTTCAACCACTTAGAATTAGGGGCACTACTAAATCTTCTCATATCCACTCTAATCTCATTAGACCATCCTCTCACACCATTATCTTCCTCCATTGCAAACCGAATTTCACACTTTTGTTCCGAGTGTCCTAAGATCCCACAAACAAAGCAAAAAAGCCCTAGATTTTCATACTTGAAATTAACGACACACCACTCACCACCTTTGTTTTTAACTTTGGTATTCCTCTTCAATGGTTGCCGAACGTCCACCTTCACTCTCAACCGCATATACTGTCTCCAAATACTTGAATTATTATTCTTATCATATTCTACAAACGTGCCAATATAATTAGCTATAGTTTTGCCGACTTTCTCCAACATTAGACCTGCAGGGAGATCATGAATCTGAACCCAAAACTCAACATGGAACAGCGGTATATTTTCAATTTGAATTCCTATTTGTACTCTCTCAATGATCAGCAGATGACTACCAAACGTCCACGGTCCTCCCTTCAATGCCACCTCCATATCCAGCTTATGAGCAAATTGGAATAAGAACAAACCTTCTACTGCCTTCTTGATAATAACCCCCTTGACCGGACGCCACATATCCGCCACTCTCTTCTTCATGGACATAACATGAATCGGTTTGTCACACAAGAATCTTCCGACTAGACATAACCGTAGATCTCCTGCCTCTGCTCCTTCTTCCTCCACATCAAAACAAAAACCTCCCTCATCGTCCTTCTCTTGCAAAGATAAGTTGTTGATGTTAGTACCCGCCATTCTATGAAAACGACCGGTAGACCGAACCCACAAAACCAGGAAAAGATAAAGATCAAAGCTTCTCAGTGGGAGAAGTATGGACAAACCCTAGCAGAACTAGGAAAAGATTTTTTTAATTACACTGTATAATAAGTAGCATAAAGTACATATGGTGTGTTAGTTTTAGTCACACAGGTGGATATTGTTAGAACAAGATTTGTTCTGATCAATATTCTTAGTTTTGATGATAACAAGGATATGAATTTTGGATGAGATAATGTGGTACTCTAATACATTGCAATTTCCCTTTCAGGAAATATATAAAGAGTATGCACAAATCAGCGCTCAGAAGCTTTGACTCAGAAGGTTCAGCATGCAACATCAGAACATGGTCTGGCAAGACATCAGAAGATGGTCAAAGCAGAATCAGAACATGGGTCTATGGAAGCATCAGAAGAACTTGAGTTCAGAAGCAGAAGCACTGAAGTTCTCATGGTATCACGCTCAGAAGCTCTTCAAGGTCAGAAGACAAGAAGATGCTCTGCACCAAGCTGTTTGACTCTGATGATATTCAAACGTTGTATACACAAACATCAGATCAGAAGCAAGTACAAGATGGCAGGCTACGCTGACTGACAAAAGGAACGTTAGAAGCTATTAAAGGCAACGTCAGTAGACACAGCGTAAACAAGGCTCGAGGTAGTTGACAAAAGAGTGAAACATTAAATGCAATGCTGTACGGAATACGCAAAGCATTAAATGCTCCCAACAGTCATCTTCTCAAGTGCCTATAAATATGAAGTTCTGATGAGAAGCAAGGTTACCGATTCTGACGAATTCTGTGAATACTAACTTGCTGAAACGCTGTTCAAATCAAAGCTCACAAACTTCATCTTCATCAAAGCTCACTACATTGATGTTGTAATATATTAGTGAGATTAAGCTTAAACTTTAAGAGAAATATCACTGTTGTGATTATAGCTTTTCAGAAGCATTGTAATACTCTTAGAATTGATTACATTAATTTGTAAGTAACTAGAGTGATCAAGTGTGATCAGGATACTCTAGGATGTCTTAGCTTGTGTCTAAGTAGTTGTAACTAGAGTGATCACGTGGTGGTCAGGATACTCTAGAAAGTCTTAGCTTGTGTCTAAGCAATTGTTCCTGGAGTGATCAGGTTGTGATCAGGATACTCTAGAAGACTTAGTCACGGACTAAGTGGAAAACCATTGTAATCTGTTGAGATTAGTGGATTAAATCCTCAGGTGAGGTAAATCAATCCAAGGGGGTGGACTGGAGTAGTTTAGTTAACAACGAACCAAGATAAAAATAACTGTGCAATTTGTTTTTATCGTTCAAGTTTTTAGACTACACTTATTCAAACCCCCCCTTTCTAAGTGTTTTTCTATCCTTCAATTGGTATCAGAGCGCCGGTTCTAAGGTGCAAGCACTTAACCGTGTTTAGAAAAGATTCAGGAAGAGAAAAACACTTCAGTAAAAGATGGCTGGTGAAATTCCAACAAACCCACCTGCATCTACATCTGGCTCTGCTGAGCAATATAATGGTAACAATGGTTATACTAGACCACCAGTATTTGATGGTGAAAACTTTGAATACTGGAAAGATAAACTGGAAAGTTACTTTCTTGGTCTAGATGGTGAACTATGGGATCTTCTGATGGATGGTTACAAACATCCAGTGAAAGCTAGTGGCGTAAGGCTTACAAGGCAAGAAATGGATGATGATCAGAAGAAGCTTTTCAAGAATCATCATAAATGTAGAACTATTTTGCTGAATGCTATCTCTTATGCTGAGTATGAGAAGATATCTAACAGGGAAACGGCCTATGATATATATGAGTCATTGAAAATGACCCATGAGGGAAATGCTCAAGTCAAGGAGACTAAAGCTCTTGCTCTAATCCAGAGATATGAAGCCTTCAAGATGGAGGATGATGAAAACATTGAGAAGATGTTCTCAAGATTTCAAACGCTAACTGCTGGATTAAGAGTTCTGGATAAAGGCTACACCAAGGCTGATCATGTAAAGAAGATTATCAGAAGCTTACCCAGAAGATGGGGTCCAATGGTAACAGCATTCAAGATTGCAAAGAATTTGAATGAAGTTTCTTTGGAAGAGCTTATCAGTGCCTTGAGAAGCCATGAAATAGAGCTGGACGCAAACGAGCCTCAAAAGAAAGGTAACTCTATTGCATTAAAATCTAATGTTAAAAAATGCACTAACGCTTTTCAGGCTAAAGAAGAAGATTCTGAAGAATCAGAATCAGAAGAAGAAGATGAACTGTCCATGATCTCCAGAAGGGTAAACCAACTCTGGAAGAGCAAGCAAAGGAAGTTCAGAGGCTTCAGAAGTTCAAAGAGATTTGAACGAGGAGAATCTTCTAGTGACAGAAGATCTGACAAGAAGAAGGTTGTCTGCTATGAGTGCAATGAGTCTGGACACTTCAAGAATGAATGTCCAAAACTTCAGAAGGAGAATCCCAAGAAGAAGTTTCATAAGAAGAAAGGTCTTATGGCAACATGGGATGATTCTGAATCAGAATCAGAATCAGACTCTGAAGGAGAGCAAGCCAACTTCACGCTGATGGCTACAGAAGATGATGGATCAGAATCTACATCAGAATCAGATTCTGAAGAGGTATTTTCTGAACTATCTAGAGAAGAGCTAGTTTCCAGTTTAACAGAACTTCTGGAACTCAAGGCTCATCTTAGTATCAAATACAAAAAGCTGAAAAAGCAGTTTGAATTTGAAACTAAGAAGTTGGAAGTGGAAAACTCTGAACTGAAGGAAAAAGTTTTAAATCTATCCAAAGATAGTGGATCTCCTTCTGAAACAGAAAAATCCATTCTGAGTCTCAATCATATTCTGAAAGAATATGACTCGAGCTTCAGAAAGTTCTTATCTAGAAGTATTGGCAGAAGTCATCTTGCTTCTATGATATATGGTGTTTCTGGAAACAGAAGGTTTGGCTTTGGCTATGAGGGTGATACCTCACATAAATTTGAACCTATTGATGATCTGAAGATCACATACAAGCCATTGTATGATCAGTTCAAATATGGCCATGCACATGATATTAGGCTCACTTCACATGCACAAAGTTTTAACACTGTTCACACCAAGAAGCATGTGACACATCCTAAGAAATATCATACTGACAAACCTAAAGAATATCATGTTGTTCCTCCTGTTAAATATTATGCTAAACCCAAGTTCAATCAGAACTTGAGGAGAACTAACAAGAAAGGACCCAAGAAATTGTGGGTACCTAAGGAGAAGATAATTTCTGTTGCAGATATCCTTGGCTGCAAAGAGGACAAAAAGCAAAATGTCATGGTACCTGGACTCTGGGTGCTCGCGACACATGACGGGAAGAAGGTCTACATTCCAAGACCTGGTGCTTAAACCAGGTGGAGAAGTCAAGTTTGGAGGAGATCAGAAGGGCAAAATCATTGGCTCTGGAACCATAAGTCTTGGTAACTCTCCTTCCATAACTTATGTACTTCTTGTAGAAGGATTAACGCATAACTTATTGTCCATAAGTCAATTAAGTGACAATGGTTATGATATAATCTTCAATCAAAAGACTTGCAAGGCTGTAAGTCAGAAGGATGGCTCAATCCTATTTACAGGCAAGAGAAAGAACAACATTTATAAGATTGATCTTTCTGATCTTGAGAAGCAGAAGGTGACTTGTCTTATGTCTGTTTCTGAGGAGCAATGGGTCTGGCACAAAAGATTAGGACATGCTAGTTTGAGAAAGATTTCTCAGATTAACAAACTAAATCTGGTCAGAGGACTCCCAAATCTGAAATACAAATCAGATGCTCTTTGTGAAGCATGTCAGAAGGGCAAGTTCTCCAAACCTGCATTCAAGTCTAAGAATGTTGTGTCTACCTCAAGGCCGTTAGAACTCTTGCACATTGATCTGTTTGGCCCAGTCAAAACAACATCTGTCAGAGGAAAGAAATATGGATTAGTCATCATAGATGATTATAGCCGCTGGACATGGGTAAAGTTCTTAAAACACAAGGATGAGTCTCATTCAGTGTTCTTTGAATTCTACACTCAGATCCAATCTGAGAAGGAGTGCAAGATCATTAAGGTCAAAAGTGATCATGGTGGCGAATTTGAGAACAGATTCTTTGAGGAGTTCTTCAAAGAAAATGGTATTGCCCATGATTTCTCTTGTCCTAGAACTCCACAGCAAAATGGAGTTGTAGAGTGAAAGAATAGGACTCTACAAGAAATGGCCAGAACCATGATCAATGAAACCAATATGGCTAAGCATTTCTGGGCAGAAGCAATAAACACTGCATGTTATATTCAGAAAAGAATCTCTATCAGACCTATTCTAAATAAGACTCCTTATGAATTGTGGAAGAACAGAAAGCCCAACATTTCATATTTCCATCCTTTTGGATGTGTATGTTTCATTCTGAATACTAAAGATCATCTTGGTAAGTTTGATTCCAAAGCACAAAAGTGTTTCCTTCTTGGATATTCTGAACGCTCTAAAGGCTACAGAGTATACAATACTGAAACATTGATTGTAGAAGAATCAATCAATATCAAGTTTGATGATAAGCTTGGTCTTGAAAAACTAAAGCACCTTGAGAATTTTACAGATATAGATATTGATATATCAGAAGCTGTAGAACCAAGAAGCAAAGCTGCAGAAGCTGGCAGTCTCAAAAGCAATGGATCAGAAGATCAAGTTGCTGCATCTTTAGAGAATCTCAGGATTTCTGAAGAGCCAATAGTCAGAAGATCATCCAGACTTGCATCAGCTCATTCAGAAGATGTGATTCTTGGGAAGAAAGATGATCCTATCAGAACAAGATCATTTCTAAAGAATGACTATCAGAAGTAGTGATCAGATTCAGAAGATGTACAGTCTTTTCAAAACAACACAGCTGTCATCTATGAGTATCTGAAAAATGAACGCGTGTATGTACGGTCAGTACAAGCGTGCAGTTGAAAAGACGCCGACCTAGGTAACTGTGTTAAATAATTTCATTTACCACTATCTCTCACCTAACGTCATTCATCATTTAATGCAATTGATTTCCTTTGATTCTGTAACCGTTCAATCTCAAAAATTTTATTGCATTTTTTTAAAATCCGTCTCTATAAATTCTTTTCAAATCATATTGTTTATCCTTTTCGCTCCCATTCTCTCTTTCTTCTTGCATTTTTTTAAAACCCTAAATAAAAACCCAGAATTTGTTCTTCTTATTTGTTCGTTCTGCTTCAATGGCTGCTTCTTCATCTCAAAATGTTGGTTCATCTGCTCCTGTTCATCTTCAAGAAGAAGAAAATCAGCAAACCACTCCGGTTGTTGCGTGCTCCATTCCTAAGGATGAATTGGAAGTTCTATGTGAACTCATGGTTGATTTTGATAACATTGAAGAACACCAATATCATCTTAAAGATGATATCATCTTTCAAGGATGGACTTCACTGTTCGCTGAGTTCTGTGGACCAGTCTATCCAGATCTTGTCAAGGAATTTTGGGTGCATGCAATTGTCGCCCCTAAATCAATCTTGTCTTTCGTCCATGGAAAGTTTGTGGTAGTGACTGAGGACATTCTAAGAATGATGTTTGATCTGAGAAACGCCGAGGGGGCTTTTGAAATTGATCAAAGGGATGACTGGCAAGTTGTGTTGTCTACTCTCTACACCAACACAAATAAAACAAAGCATGTCAAGGACATGAGACACCTCTACAAAATCTGGACCAAGATTCTTCTTGGGTGTTTCTATCACAGGAAGAGTACGCATGCTGTAGACTTCGTCAACAATGAGCAAAAATACATTCTGTATTGCATTGCCACTAAGAAGAAGGTTGATGCTATCTACATTATCTTCAACCATATGTGGAAGGTTGTGAGGGATTCCAGAAATGCCTTCACAGAAAAAAGCTGTACCACTATTCCTTTTGGTAGAATCATCACAAATCTTCTGGTTCATTCCAAGATTGTTGAGAACTTGGAAAATGAAGGTATTATCAAAGACCTTGCTGTCACCTCTGGGAGTTGCCTGAATGCTCTCACTTTAAAGAAGATGAAGGTGATTGATACTATCATCAAAACTCCCCAACCTCTTGCTGGAACAAGAATCAGAAGAGAACCCGTTCTAGCTGAATTTGAAACCTTCTTCAATAGTGAGGTACCAGAAGTCAGAACTAGGTATCTGAAGTCACTAAAAGAAGATGAAGGTGTTAAAGGTCAAGAGAAAGGTGCTCCTGCTAAAGTAAACCGCAAGAAGGAAGGAAGGACCAAAAGAAAATTTGATCATCCTTCTGTTAATCAGGTGAAGGTAGTTCAGAAAGTTGCTGCTACCACTGTGAAAGAAGTGGTTCCAGAAGAAGTCATTGCAAAGGTTGTTAAGGCTGTCTCAGTTGAATTTGAGAAAAATAAGAAGGAGACTGAGAAGAAGAAGAAGAAGTCAAATAACAATGCTGAGATTGTTAAAGTTGTTGAGAAGGAGAAAATCAGAAAAAGGAAGCTAATAATTCATGACTCCGATGAAGAAGAGGTTGTTCAAGAGGCTGTGAATCAGCAGGAAGCTCTGGAGACCGTCAGAAGAAGAGAAATCTCTCGCGGCAAAATAAAGGTTGTTGAAGAGCCGAAGGGTAAGAAGCAGAAGAAGCTTGAGGCTGTGGTCGAAGCTGTTCAGAAGGTATCCAAAGGTATACATATCTCTGAACCTGATTCTACTCCTTCTTTACGTTCAGAAGTTGCATCAATAGCGGTTGCCCCTATCCCTGAACCAGAAACAACCCCATCAGAATCACCTATAAACATCCATGTTCTTACACCTCCATCTTCTCCTGTAACCATTCCTTCTTCTCCACCCACCATCAATCCTGTTTTAGATATACCACCCCTTCAAACTCTCTTTCCACCTCACACAAATATCTCCATCTCTCAACCTCCTCCCCATGCAAACTTTGAATCCATTCCTTCCACCTCTCAAAACAACCAAAGTGGTTCTGATCTTCCAAACTCTGCATCACATGAGCAACTGCTCCGTGACTACAACTACACTCCAAAGCCTCGTCCTGAAGCTAAACTGGTTGTGTTAGAGTCTGATAATGAAGCAGAATCTTCTTATAGGTTGGATAGAGAGCCTCAACCCTATTCTGCCCTAACCCTGTTTCTTCTCGAACCATTATAAAATCCCGCCTAGTCTACCCTATTGGTGTAACTTTTGAAAAGGTAAAGAGGAATCTCAGAAGTATCTTTGATACCCTCAAAATTGCTGAAAGTTCTGGCTTGAATAACGTCGTTATGCGGAAGTTTTGGAGAATCTTACGCAGAGAAACAGATGCTTACTTTATAGAACTTCAGGAAGCTTGCGTAGAAGCTACTTCACGGCCTCGTGGAATTCTGAGGAGTTATGAAGACTTCTGGTTTGCTCGTCTCGGAGGGAGATATACCTTGGAAGAAAAGCCCTTTGTGGATGAGATGGAAGAAGTAAGACTTGCTGCTGCAATGGAAGCTAACCCTTGCAGGGAAATTGTGGTCTGGAGACCTCAATATCCTGTTCTGCTCGGAGACTTCAAGACTCTCTTTGACTTTCTGAGGGAAAACCCTTCTAAGAAAGACCCAAGCTTGGTCATTCCAAAAGTTGTTGACCCACCAGAAGTTGAAGGTCCTTCTGCCCCTAGGAATCTAGCTGCCATTCTTCAGGCACTTGAGAATGGAAATTCTGAGATTCCGGCTGTAGAATATGAAGATGCTTTTATGCAAGAAGCAGATGTAGAAGATCATGTTGCTGAAACAGTTCCTGTTGAGGAAAACCCTGCAAATGATCTATCAATGGAAGCTACAGATCACAATGCCATCCCTGTGGATAGAAGCTGTGAAGCTTCTTCTGATGAACCTTCCCGACTTGCAAGGACTCTAGAAGTTATTCAGAAGAACCAGGATGAGCAAAGCTCAGTCAATGCTGAGTTTAGAGCTTTCATGGAGAGGCAGAATGAGCACAACAATGGGGTTCAAGATATGCTGGCCAAGATCTTGTCGAAGCTAGGGTCATCTTTGATTGAGTCTTAGTTGTTTTGTTTTCGTTTTTTGCTTTGCTGCATCTGTTTTGTGCATCTTCTCTTGCTTATCCTCTTGTACTTCTGTACTTCTGTCTTCTTGAGCCTAAATGAAAATTATCTTTTTCTTCCATCTGTTTCCTTTTGTTTTTCATCTGAATCTTTTATGTTTTTTGATGTTATGACAAAAAGGGGGAGAAAATGTGATAAATGATCTGATTAATATTATCAGTTACCGGGTTAAAAAGGCCCCACATTTGCTAACAGAACTTGCAAAGTTCTATGGTTTTTGAGTGTTGACTTGCAGGAATTGAAGATCCTCTTTAAAGCTTAACATAAGAAGCAACGAGATGAGGAAAAGCAATTCTATAAAGAATCAAGCTCTTGGATTCTTGAAGCAAGCTGAGTGCTATGAAGCTTCAGAATCAGAAGCAAGAAGGAAGAATGTTCAGATATTCTGATGATAGAATATTCTCTGAAACATTATGTTTATTTGTTCTGATACATATTATGTGGCTCTGATACATATTATGTGTTCTGACTCATTCATGCTGACTTTTGTTGTTTAGCTTTGTTCTGTAACATTTCAGGATGTAGAGATGCTCTGATGATGCTCTGGTACATTCAACAATGTTATGATACAATCTAGCATGAAGTGATGTAAGAAGAAATTCAAGCTCTGAAGCTGTCCTGAT
This sequence comes from Vicia villosa, assembly GCF_029867415.1. Taxonomy (NCBI): domain Eukaryota; kingdom Viridiplantae; phylum Streptophyta; class Magnoliopsida; order Fabales; family Fabaceae; genus Vicia; species Vicia villosa. The sequence goes on from NC_081183.1 coordinate 81,023,094, forward strand.
GGAAGCAAGAATCAGAAGCTGTGAATGTTCTCAAGATCAAAGAAGTTCAAGTTCTGAAGCTGTCCGATGGAAGCAAGAATCAGAAGCTGTGAATGTTCTGAAGATCAAATAAATTCAAGTTTTGAAGCTGTCCGATGGAAGCAAGAATCAGAAGTTGTGAATGTTCTGAGGATCTAAAGAAATTCAAAGTTCTGAAGCTGTCCTATGGAAGCAAGAATCAGAAGTCATGAATATTCTGAAGATCAAGCATATGTGAACGTCTCTACTGAAATACTCAGGGAAGTCTTTTATTATTAAAATTCTTCTAGTATTTATTTCAGGGGGAGATTATCTATCTCAGGGGGAGATTATAAATCTCAGGGGGAGACATATTCACATGCTTGTGCTATAGCTGTGTAATTGTCTTTAGCCGTCTGCTCTTTATGATCGCAAATTCATATCATTTATATATGTTTTTGTCATCATCAAAAAGGGGGAGATTGTTAGAAAAAGATTTGTTCTGATCAATATTCTTAGTTTTGATGATAACAAGGATATGAATTTTGGATGAGATAATGTGGTACTCTAATACATTGCAATTTCCCTTTCAGGAAATATATAAAGAGTATGCACAAATCAGCGCTCAGAAGCTTTGACTCAGAATGTTCAGCATGCAACATCAGAACATGGTCTGGCAAGACATCAGAAGATGGTCAAAGCAGAATCAGAACATGGGTCTATGGAAGCATCAGAAGAACTTGAGTTCAGAAGCAGAAGCACTGAAGTTCTCATGGTATCACGCTCAGAAGCTCTTCAAGGTCAGAAGACAAGAAGATGCTCTGCACCAAGCTGTTTGACTCTGATGATATTCAAACGTTGTATACACAAACATCAGATCAGAAGCAAGTACAAGATGGCAGGCTACGCTGACTGACAAAAGGAACGTTAGAAGCTATTAAAGGCAACGTCAGTAGACACAGCGTAAACAAGGCTCGAGGTAGTTGACAAAAGAGTGAAACATTAAATGCAATGCTGTACGGAATACGCAAAGCATTAAATGCTCCCAACAGTCATCTTCTCAAGTGCCTATAAATATGAAGTTCTGATGAGAAGCAAGGTTACCGATTCTGACGAATTCTGTGAATACTAACTTGCTGAAACGCTGTTCAAATCAAAGCTCACAAACTTCATCTTCATCAAAGCTCACTACATTGCTGTTGTAATATATTAGTGAGATTAAGCTTAAACTTTAAGAGAAATATCACTGTTGTGATTATAGCTTTTCAGAAGCATTGTAATACTCTTAGAATTGATTACATTAATTTGTAAGTAACTAGAGTGATCAAGTGTGATCAGGATACTCTAGGATGTCTTAGCTTGTGTCTAAGCAGTTGTAACTAGAGTGATCACGTGGTGGTCAGGATACTCTAGAAAGTCTTAGCTTGTGTCTAAGCAATTGTTCCTGGAGTGATCAGGTTGTGATCAGGATACTCTAGAAGACTTAGTCACGGACTAAGTGGAAAACCATTGTAATCTGTTGAGATTAGTGGATTAAATCCTCAGGTGAGGTAAATCACTCCAAGGGGGTGGACTGGAGTAGTTTAGTTAACAACGAACCAGGATAAAAATAACTGTGCAATTTGTTTTTATCGTTCAAGTTTTTAGACTACACTTATTCAAACCCCCCCTTTCTAAGTGTTTTTCTATCCTTCAGATATATATATATATATATATATATATATATATATATATATATATATATATATATATATATATATATATATATATATATATATATATATATATATATATATATATATATATATATATGGAGCGTATCCGGTGAGAATTGATATCTATTGTGAGAAACGAGAACTAATGATATCAATCATCAGATTTAGTTAACGCTTAAGATTTATTTATTCTATATAGAGATCACCTTATTGAATATTTTCTATTATACTTAAAGATCTTAATAAGAAAATTTTTCCATAAATATTTTTCTATTTGTTATTCTAATATTTAGCATAAATTAAGTACTAACATTTTTTCTATTTTTTGATTTGACAAAATTAAATAAATAACAGAATTTAAATTTTTAATTTTCCCCAACATCCAATATGCACCACAATTACTATAATCTTGTTAAAATGGTGGAATTTATTTTAAATTGTCCGAATTATAGAATTTATATAAATAAGTAATATCCTAACTTGCAAATAAATAAATTAATCAAACTAAAATATATTATCTAATACTTTTAATCAAATTAAAATATAAGTAATAAATAATTAATGTATTTTTATTAAAAATGGTCACAATAACATAACTTGTAAACATAAAAAATTTCCTAACTTGCAGATAAATAAATTAAGCAAATTAAAATATAATAATTTTACATTCTTTAATATATTTAACCAAATGAAAATATATCAGTGTGTTTTTATATAAATGAATGGTCACAATGGTAAAACGTTCAAAATAAAAAAGTTGATTTTATTTATAACATTTTTTATACTTTAAAATTTATATAAGTCTTAATTTATATTTTATAATTATATAATTTTATTCATTACATAATTATAACTATATAGATTAATAATTTATTTTGATGAAAAAAAGGTGAATGTTCTAATATATTGATCTATATTTTACCGTATAAATAAATACATGATAAATAAAATAAACTTTTAATTTTTTAATGTTGTACTATTGTGACTATTTTAAATAAAAACTCATTATTGATTTATTATTGATATAATCATTTGAATAAAAATATTAAAGCATTTTAAGTGATTAACTATTTTTTTGTTTTATTTTTTTACTTTTGAAAGTTCTATTATTTTGATCATTATTGCCTATTTGCAAGTTAGGATATTATTTATTTTTATAAATTCTATAACCATGACCATTTTAAATAAATTCTACCATTTTAACAATATGTTAATAATTGTGGCGTTTATTGGATGTTGGAAAATTAAAAATTTAAAGCCCATTATTTATTTAATTTTGTCAAATAAAATAATAGATAATGTTAGTCTTTAATTTATATTAAATATTAGAATAATAAATAGAATATTATTTATGGTAAGATTCTAGTATTATATAATTTATAAATCTTAAACATAATAGAAAAACAATTCAATAAGGAGATCTCTATATGGAATAAATAAATCATAATCGTCAATTATATCAGATGGTTCAGATTGTTAGTTCTCGTTTCTCACAATTGAAAATATATATAGCTTAGAGAATTTTAATTGAAAATAAAAATACTAAATATATTTTGATTATAATAAATATATTTCACAATATTTTTATAACAATTTAATCAAATAAAAATATTTTTGGTAAGAATATATTTAAATGATTTTCTTTAAAATATTAACCATACTATAAAAAATCAAATAAAGTGTTATTTATATGGAATTTTTAAATCATAACCGTAAATTAAATCAAATGACTGGTATAGATAGTTCTCGTTTCTCACATAAATATCAGTTCTCACTAGATACGCTCCTATATATATATATATATATATATATATATATATATATATATATATATATATATATATATATATATATATATATATATATATATATATATATATATATATATATATATATATATATATATATATATATATATATATATAGGAGGGATATTCTTACTCCAAGAGTAAGTTATCAAGATTTACTCCACATCTTAACCATTAATTTTTCTCAATCTAATGGTTAAAATTAATGAGTATTATTTTCCCTCTCCACATTTAATTGCTTATTATTTTTAGTCATTAGATTGAGAAAAATTAATGGTCAAGATGTGGAGTAAGAATATCCCTCCTTTTATATATATATATATATATATATATATATATATATATATATATATATATATATATATATATATATATATATATATATATATATATATATATATATATATATATATATATATATATATATATATATATATATATCAGTTACCAATGTAACAGTATTTTTAGTAGCAATAATGAAAACTTTACTTTACTCTTCTTCTTCTCTTGTGATATCAACATGGTATCAGAGTCTGGTTTAAGATTCGGTGGGCCACCTTCTATGGTTTCCGCTATCGGGTCACCTGCCATTTATTTCCACACTCCAGTTGTCTAGTCCGGGGCGTGAGGGTGTGTGTTAAGAGTCCAACATCGGATAATATATGGCCTGAACATGTCCTTATAAGTGGGGGCAATCCTCACCCTACAAGCCGATTTTGTAGGGATGAGTTAGGCCCAACCACATTTCTTAACATGGTATCAGAGCTCAACTGAGCTCTGGTGACCGTTCTTCCCTCTTGCTTGTTCAAGATTCTGCAGATTTTTGTAATCGATTGTTCGCTCTTCTCTGCAATCGTTTCTTCTCCATTTCTTTTCTCCATGGATCACCAAAGTTATGACAAGTGTATAATTTCCTCTTACACGTATACAAATTTCTCCTATTTTCACTCACTAAATGATATTTAAGTATATTTGTCATATTTTCATTAGAAAATAGTAAGAACTGCACCTAAAGAATTGTACCTAAGTTTTGTCCATATTAATCCTGCAAAATAATAAGACGTTAACTAAACCTGAGGCGTGTATGAACACTGTCCTTAACAATTTATCCGCCTCATAAGCACAAATTTTCTAGGATTCAACAGGTTCTTCCCAGACTCTTAGTATGAATCTGAGGTATCAGAATAATAGATAATTTTTAAGATGACTGAAAGATGTGATCAGAAGAAAAAATATATAAACAATTCACATTATTTGTTCAGATTTTTTTCTACGTTTCAAAAGTAGGAGAGTCGTTTATATAAGAAATAGAGAAATAGATTTAATGACTTTGACTAAGTCAAGTTAATATTAGAATAAAATAATTATTAACCAACTTAAATATTATTATAAATTATAAATAAATTAAATAATAATAATTATTTTCTTTAAAAATATCTGTAACTTAAAAATTAAAAGTAAATTTACTTAAAACTTTTGAAATATAATCAAAATTTATAACTAATTTGAACAATCAAGTATATAATTTAGCGGATTATGTCTCTAAGGACGCAAATTGAAGGAACACCTTAACTTAATTTGGTTTGGGGGTATTTAGTCTATTTGAAAGATGAGAAATATTAAGTTGACAATCTGATTGTGGTTCAAACACAATAATACAAGTCTCCCTTATGATGTTAACCAATGGTGGACTCATTCTTTTAGTTGTTTAGGGGATCTCTTTGATTTAATTTTTTTTGTTACAAGGATTTGCATGTGCATTGATTAATAAGTCTTTGATCCACATTGTTTTTGTGGAAGTTGAATTATATTATTCTTTGATGGAGTAAATTATGGTGTTTTGAAAACAAGGGGTGTAAGAATTGAGTGTGGTGGTGTTAAGAGAAATGTAAGTGCACTTGGTAGAAAAGTCTATATAGAACAGGATCAAGGATGTGCCAACCAAAGAAATTAAAGGTAGAAACATTTATTTAATGTAGTATCCAACAGAAAGAAAGAAATAATTAGCAAAGTGCATATACACAAGCATTTCTTTCCATGATCCCCTTTGGAAACACATGGATCCTAACAACTAAAACAATAAACACATCATTTGCACCTAACCATCATCTAGGAAACATCTCTGTCACAATATCTGTACCGCTAAATTGTGTCGATGTTCGGTGTTGATTTTCGGATTTTTTGTACTTGATTACTTGAGACGACGATGACGTCTCGTTCAAATAGCTGCTCGTCTTTCCCGAGGTATCCCATCTGTATATTCCAGGCTCAGTTAATGCCTTCTCATTAAGATGAACTTGTTTGGAGAGCATTTGTAGTACTTGTTTCATGGTTGGTCTATGTGTAGCTGATGATTGGGTGCAGAAGAGAGCAACCACAAGGAACCTATACACCTCGTTCTCTTCGTAATCGGTTAGTTCTGAATCAACAAGTTCTAGAAGCCGGTTTTCTTCTTTCAGCTTCCAAGCCTGCATACATGAATGACAGATATTGCAATTTATATGACCAACAAAAAACAGGATGCATCAACTTTATTCATCTTTATATCGCTATGTATCCGGCGAAAAAAATGACCAAAACCAAGAAATATACCCATTCCACCAGAACCAAAATATTGTCTCCAAATGCAGCTTTGCTACTACTTTTACCACTGATTATTTCAAGCATCAGAATCCCAAAACTGTATACATCTGCCTTCTTTGTAAGCTGTCTTAGAAGTGCGTATTCTGGTGCAAGATATCCCCTGTTAACACAAAAAAAGTAAGCTATAATTATACGTTACGGCCAAGTTACAAAACGTAGTCATGTTGTCTATAAATAATTCATCAAAGTATGCATCTGCGCTTACATTGTTCCTGCAACTCGAGTACTAACATGGGTGACATTGTCAGGAAAAAGTTTTGCAAGACCAAAATCACCGATTTTCGGATTGAAGTTCTCGTCCAGCAATATGTTGCTTGCTTTGATATCTCTATGAACAATATTTGGCTGAGTCTCTTCGTGAAGAAAGGTTAGACCCGAAGCTGTACCGCAGCAAATAGCAGCCCTCTTTCGCCAATCCAGAGGAACACATTTACTTTTTGAACCTGTAAAAAACGGAAAGTTAAACTATGAAGATAATAACTTTTCTTGGTTAGTTAATGATGATGAGAGTAGAGGTTACCTAACAAAGCACTCGCGAGGCTATTGTTCTCGAGAAACTCGTACACCAATATTCGATGATTACCCTCAATACAGAAGCCGATCAGCTTAACAAGATTTGGATGTTGTATATTTGATATCATCTCAATTTCTGTCATGAATTCACGAGTTCCTTGTTTAGACTCTACAGAAAGAGACTTGATAGCAACTTGAGTGCCGTCCCTTAAAACACCCTGCAAATATTAATGACAAGGAAACAAATTTAGCAATAACACAGATGCCGATGATTTATTTCAGCTTATTTCCATAACTTCTCCAGGATATCTTACTAAAAAAAAGCTTATAGCTTATATGAAAATAGTTTGACATCAGCACTTATATTACAAAAACTTATGATATAAGTGCTTAATTAAGTTGTTTATTCAAACAAGGTCAAAAACAAAAAGGAAGAGCTCGTTGGTTATGAATCATGATCCTCACCTTGTAGACAACTCCATAACCTCCTCCACCAATTTTGCATGAAGAATGAAAATCTCCCGTAGCAGATCTCAATGAGCTATAGCTAAAGCTTTTAGTTTCCCCCACTGTTAATCATAAACAAAGCTTTAAACACAAGGAAACAAAGAATACGAAATTTCTCAAACAGTTAACACTTGAAAAGGGTCAAGAATGTATGTAGTTTTAGAATGATAATGTTCAAGTCAATGAAGTTTCACTAGATCATGGACACTTTCACATTCATATTATGCTTAAATAATTTGCATATCATACTAAATAGCACTACTTGCTCCGTTAAATAGGGGCGGCAAAACAGGCCCAGTCCGCTGGACAATGTCCGTTTTGCCTGCACTTTTTTTTGCTAGGCAGACCAAGATTTTAGACCTGCACCCTCTAATATGCCTGTCTCGCCCGCTACGATTTTTTGTGGGCTTTTGCGGGCGCGGGCATTATCAAGAACTTTTGCAATTTTTAGCCTTTAGGGGGTGCAAGGCCCGCATGCCCGCCCCGCCTCACACTCATTTTTTCGCGGGGAAGACCAAAGTTTTAGGCCTGCACCCTCAACTATGCCCACCCTACCTCGTTTTCTTGCGAGCTTTGGTGGTACGGGGCCTAATCGGGGCAGGCGGGCATCCAACACCGACACTATCAAAATACTGACATTTTAAAAAGGATATCAGTCCCATAAAGCTATGTGTCACTGACACTTCATATGGAAGACATGTCTAGTACGGCAAGACAATATCGAAAAATATGCGATTACAACCCTTGATTTTCTAACTTTACACATTAGTTACTATAAAGGATCCAAATCCACAATTGTACTACTATATGAAGCTATGACATATCCTAAACCTTAGTTTCAACTTTCAACTGAACATAACCAACAACCAAAATACTCAAATGAATTTTAAAAGCTCAAAAAACAAATCTCAAGCTACAACTCCATCCATTCCCCAATTCCCTAAAAAACCAGAACAAATTTCAGGAAAATACAATCTCTTCATGAAGCAACCAACCCTCTATTCCTTAAAAAAATAGGCAATTCCAATCTTTAAAAACATTTATCCAAGAGAGAGACAAAGAAAACAACAAATTATGAGAATCACAAACTCAAGAACCTGTATACAATAAACTTAAAGCCATGTTCACTTTCTGTACCTTGTTCAAGTATCTGCTCAGCAGGTTCACCCTTCCCTTTACACCAATTCAAACCACCAAAGCAACAGAAAATCATGACTATGCCACCATCAAACCCTCCAACAACATTTGTTACACAAATTCATCACACAAACCAACCACCAATAAGGCTTGAAAACCAAAACTAACAAACCCAAAACCAAACCCTGAGCCTTCAAATTGACAGGGGTGTAAAAAAACTGAAAAGCAAAGATTTTTATTCTCACAGAAAGAAATGAAACCAAACCCTTTATAATTTATGAGTGATGATAACGAAATTGAAAGGTTGGAAGGAACGTGTGAACCCATAAATGATTTTTGTTAAAAAGGCAATAAAATGGAAGCTTTGAATGAAAAGTAGTGACGATAATGATCTAAGAGTAGTGTGTGTGGGGTAAAATCTGAAAGAGACATGTTTTTATTTATTTTTGTCCGTGTCTGTTTTTCTTACACCGCTTGTCTTTGCTTGATGAAATGAACAATGGAAAAGAAACATGACTACGTCATTTGTTGTCATTGACGAGGTCGTCATGGAGACAAGAAATAGTCAAAATTCATGGGAAAAGTCCAAAAAAACAGACAAAATTACACTTTTATTCATTTCCTAGGACTAGTACAACAACGTATGAAACTATGAATTGTTTTCAAATATGCTACCTAACTATCTCCATAGAATTTTAAACTAACTCACTTTTAAACAAATTATATTTTCGTAAATATATCTCCACATTTGCGTCCACTCTATATCTAAATAGAAGATTGTGGTGTTAGAGAATTTCCCTGTAGACTTTGAACGGGTAAAAAAAATTCATAAAATTCTCAAATACTTTTCGAAAATTTATTTTCGAATGTATTTCAAATTAAATTTTATAGTGTTTCAAAAATGCATATCCGAAAATACTATGTTTATTTAAACGTTAAATTTAAATATTCAGTGATATT
>NC_081183.1:81332473-81413843 GCF_029867415.1 Vicia villosa
CATAACAATTAGGCTTAGAGATTAGGCTAGTCCCCCACTTTCTCATTCTTTTTCTTTTACAACATAAAACACTTAATAAATATCCAAATAAAATCCCATTAAAAAATACAAAGAAAATACTTAACATTAATAAAAAAGTGAAAATCATTAAAAAGGGAATGGAAGCTTGAATCTCCCTTGCTTTAGGGAATCATTCGAGTGCTTGGATCTCCCTTGCTTTAGGGAACCATTCGGGCGTAAGTTCCCAAATTCTAAAAGACACAAACCAAAGAGTAACTCAAGTTTCCCTTGCCTTAGGGATTTCCTCGAAACACTCAAACTCTCTCTGTTCTCTCCTTTCTTAAGGGCATTGTTATCTCCGCTCTATTGCATCCTAGGTTGTCCCCTTATGCAAGAGCACGAGCGTTAACTCTGATTCCTGAAAAGGATACGTAGGCAGCGGGGTAGGGCCCGTGCGAGTACAATTCTTTCTTTTCCCTACATTTTGCATTCATTCGCATTTACGATTTAGACATAGATACACCCTTTAGATAGAAACAAACATAGGTGGATACCATCGAGTACGATGGGCGCGAGGGGTGCTAATACCTTCCCCTTGCGTAACCGACTCCCGTACCTAGATTCTCTGGTCGCAAGACCCTGTTCTTACCCTTTGTTAGGTTTTCTGATATTCCTTTCCCTTATGGGATAAATATATTGGTGGCGACTCTGTTCATTTTTCGCGAGCGTGCGACAGCTGGCGACTCTGCTAGGGATGTTGATAGACCTGTGCTGGTCCGTACTTAGCGAGTCGATCCTAGCCTTTGTTAGTTTCTTTTATTGGATGTTTCTTTGTTCTGTTTATATGTTTACATCCTGTATATATGCTTGCACATCATGTTTATTTCGTGCTTGCATATCATGTTTACTTTCCGCATGCATCTGGACTTTATTATGGGTCCCCGTGGGGGCCACATATTTTTCTGCTTTATTTTGCAGGTGGGGGGTTTGTGTGAGGTAAAAGGCCCACTACCCAGGCCAGTGACACATAGGATTAGCGTGGATACTCATGTTGACTCCCTTGGCTCTTGCTACGATCGAGCTTGACATGGGGTACCACAACTGGGCGAGGTTCTTTCATGGAACACTGTGTCTGGCACGCTTGATGCCTCAAACACTTTGTACCCCGTGGGAACTGTAGACCCTAGTGACCATTAGGGACCACTTGTCCGTGTCTAGACTACATACACGTGAGATTGGGGTGGGACAGGAAACCTTGACTCCTACATACCATTGCTTCTTCATATTTGAGGTCGGACCTTTATTTGGAACCTTTGATCCTATGACATTTGGCCTGTGCAGAGGTTCTACATCATTTAATCAGAGATTGTACAGTGTCATTCAGATTATATGGACCTTGATCCCATACTTTCGCATTGCATAACATCATTGCTTTACCCACTTTATTTATGAGGGATCCTAAAGTCTATTTCAAAAAGAGAAAAAATAAAAAAGAAAAAGGAAATAGAAAAGCAGAAAAAAGGAAAAGAAAGGATATTCTATAAAAAAGATAATAAAGCTTTGACTCCAAAAAAAAAAGTGTGCGAAAAGACTTTAGGATCCCTTGGAAATGAAACATTGCATTCATACTGTCATACTGCATTTCATGGTTTCCTATCAGAAGCTTATTGGGGTCCCTTTCAATCCAGATTTCTGCTTCATCATCAAAGCTGACTTCCCTACATCTGTATCATACAAGGATTAATCAGAGGAGAATCATGGACCATCTGGAACAAAATTAGGTTGCACTTCGTAAGGACATGGATGCTATGGGTGAGAGGATGACCCAACCCTTGGAGACTCTCCATGCTGTTATTCATGGGCAAGAAGAGCTCAGACAAAGTGTTGCTAAGTTGACCAAGGATACTCCGAATACTGTTGCTAATGGGGGATCAAAACCTGTGCCCGTGGAACTTCCTAACAAGGAGGACTCACATCATGAGAACAATTCTGAACTTGAAGCCTTCAAGTTCCCAATCGAGGAAAATGAGAGAAAATTCCATCTCCTGGAAGAAAGGTTGAATGCTTTAGAAGGTCGAAGCTCCTCAGGTTTAAATGCTATTGATTTGTGCCTAGTGCCTGATATCAAGATTCCCGCTAAGTTCAAAGTCCCCAGTTTTGAGAAATACAAGGGTACCACTTGTCCGATGAGTCACATCAAGGCATTTTGCAACAAGATGGCTCCGTATGCAAAAAATGATAAGCTTCTAATGCACTTCTTTCAAGATAGCCTAAGTGGGGCATCCCTTGAGTGGTATACACAACTTGAACGAACCCATGTCCGCACATGGGACGAATTAGCAGAGGCTTTTCTCAAGCATTACAAGTACAACAGTGACATGGCTCCTACTAGACTACAACTCCAAAGTTTAACTCAGAAGGTTGATGAGTCTTTCAAAGAGTATGCACAAAGGTGGAGAGAATTAGCTTCTAGAGTCCAACCTCCTCTTTTGGAACGAGAGCTTGTAGACACGTTCATGAATACTTTGAAAGATCCTTATCTAAACATGATGATTGGATGTGCTTCCTCCGAATTCTCAAGTTTGGTTGTTGTAGGAGAACGAATTGAAAACGCTTTAAAGATGGGTAAAATCCAGGATATCTCCGATGTTTCCGAATTCACTGAAGAAGAGAAAAGTGAAACAAATGCAATTTCAGAGAATGGAGAAGAGGAACTCCCTGCTTGTCCTGAGGTTCATGTTCTTAACTATCACCAAAATTACCAACAACAGGGTCTACAAAGGCCGAGAAGACCACCAAGAAAGATTGACCCGATTCCCATGACCTACAGTCAACTGCTCTCTCATTTACTCAATGATTCCTTGGTCCAACTAAGGGAGGCTAAGCCCCCTCCAACACCGATTCCTCAAGGATATGACTTAAATGCAAAGTGTGAGTACCATTCTGGGGCATCTGGACATTCAACTGAGGATTGTAATATTTTGAAACGCAAAGTCCAAGATCTCATTGAATCCAAAGAAATATCACTCACTCTAGACGGTCTACGCATAAATTGATGTGATCCTATTGCCTTGTGCCCATTCGCTTCCCTGCTTGTTGGAATGTCAATTGGTTAGATTCGTGTTTTGGGTCTTCCTCACAACAGATAGCTTTTCTAAGTTTGATGACCACACAAGGTTCCTCCGTGTCTGATGGTGAATACTTCTCCAACATCTATGCTTGGGGCTCCCGATTGAGGGATAAGCAAGACGTACTCTTATCTTGAGCATTGCATCACTCGCATTGCTCGAATCCCTCAAGTAAGACAAAAATTTACAACTCTTGGGTGACTTTGTTGGAGTTTTCTTTTGAAGTAATCTGAAGTGTTTGGAAGGAACGGTAGAAAGTATTCAAGATCAACAAATCCAGACGGAGCCGAGCCTCCTCAACTATGGCAATCATCAATTCGTTTCTGCCTTTTCATTTGTAATTTTCCTTGTTTTGTTAAATGTTTCTTCCATGTAAAACTTGTTTGTTTTTAATAAAAATAAAAATGCACTGCATATGCTAGTTTCGAATCAATCCATTCGTGTTCACTCATATCCTTCTGTCTATCGATATCAAACTCTTGACTAAAGCAAAAAAAAACATCAAAAGGAGAATGATGAAAAATAATACAAATGCAAAATATTTAATTATATGCTTTTGAATAAAACCCTGCTGAGGATGTACAGGCATTGTTTCAAATCCCCAAACACTGGAGATATAAGGGAGATAGACCCTCGTTAGCCCCTTTGAGCCTTGAAGTAGGAGTTTCTTTGTTATACAAAAAAAAAACCCTCACATTTAACCCAGAGGCAGGGTAACATTCAATTAATCTGATCGAGCATTCAAAATCCATCAGGAGTATGCATCTAAGGGTACAACAATGGTTATCTTTCAAAAGGTTGAGGAAAATCAATATCACAATGGTAATCCCTCATCAATCAAAGAATGAGGCAGTCACAATCACTCCCACAAGTCAGAGATTCATGATCACACGACTTATTCAAAAAAGAAAGGATTGAAAAAAAAAGAAAAGAGCCCGCTAAGTCAACAACTTGAAAACAAGTGACTTAGGCAAAATTAGGGCATCCCGCTGGACTCCAAGATAAAATTCAAAAGAATTTGTCCAGGCAAAAGTTAGGGAAACAAAAAAGAAAGGCAAAGCAGAAGCAAAAAACGAGAATTACAACATAAAGATCCTCATCAAAGGAACAAAGTTGTGTGATTGGACACCAAAAAAGAAAGTGAGTGACTGCCATGTCCAAGAAGACTTCATTGGTTCCTTAATTATCTCAAACTCCTCTTGAAGGATGAACGCTCGTATCAGGTTAAGTTGAACTTAGGACTGGAGAACATGACGAAGAATGGGTGGGTTAGGATAGACTTTGAGCCTTAAATCCTTTCTTTCTAAAAAACCCGTGAACCAGGCCATGTTACAACCCTTAAAAGACCTAATTGAAGCATGGTTTATTTCAAAAGCAAGTTGTGTAAAACTGACTCCTAGATGTTTGCTTACCATTTATGTTGATATCGATATGACAAATAATTCAAACACTGAATGTCACAACTTTATTTTAATAACTTTGATCTCGAAGCTAGCATAAGCATTGCATTAGGATTATCATCTTCAAGGCAAATATCTTTTACTTGTGAATAAACACTTGATATCAAGGAAGATCAAACAGTGAACAACTGCAGAAAAAGTTGATCGATTCCATGAGCCATTCACTTCAAAGGCTGATTACTCCAAGGGGCAAGTTGTGTGAAGACTCTGTCAACTGAGGCATCCATTCAAGGTTCCATCAATCTGGGGCAATCAAGTCGAGGAATCTCTCTTGAGTTCGACCAATCTGGGGCAGTTACATCGAGATTCGACAATTCTTTCCAAGGATCCTTTGGGGCGAATTCCCTCGTAGTTCATGAAGCTTGGGGCATAATCTTCTGAGTCGTACTGTCTCTCCCCAATCATAGGAGTTTAATTCTCCTGGAACTTTGGTCTCTCCTCAAACTTATGAGTTTATTTCTCATGGAAGTTGTTCCACTCCCCCAACCTAGTCTCCTTGTCTGAATCTCTTATCCTCAACATGGTGAATCGAGGGAATCTCCTCAAACTCACCATCCCCAAGCAGTTCAAGATGTAGGGAAAGTCAGATGAAGTCACTTCCTCCCCGACAAAGCTACATTTCAACCCTCAGTGCAGTTGCCAATGATCTTTGGTACTGTAGGGTTTCCGACACCGATTCATGTTGGTAGCTCAAGACAACAAGCAACGGACCCCAATAACCATGATTCTCTATCACACCGATGCCTTTATTTGGCACTCTGCATATAGTTTCCATTGCATATAGCATTGCATCCTCAAAAGCGTAGCATATCCGTCAAAGCGGAACATTACGCCATAGAAAAATTCAAACATACATACGAAGCATAAGCCAGATCATCAGAACCAACGCTCAATCAAGACAATGATACATCCCCACAGAAAATTTTATCCTTACAAACCCCGATTGATATCTGTCATCACATCACAAACATCCTCAAGACACGGTGCCGATACCTGGTGTCCTCAATCCCCAGAAGAAGTCGCATCTCCCCTCTCCAATGTGGATCGGATACAATGTCTTTCTTCGTTAGAATCGTTGTCTCCGAGGTTATTTCCCGTATGCTGCGCGCAAATTAGAGAGCGAATGAGGGTGGGCATTCAACCCATCTCATTTTTCAATCATTTGAATAACCATACTTGGTGTGTGGCAATTTGAACGATTGCCGCTCTTGAAGAGCTACACCCCACTTTTGGCCTGAGGGATTAATGTAATTCTTATTCTTCGCCAGCATCAATATCGCCGTAATTCTTTAGTGTTTACCGATGTCTTTTGATCGAGTCTAGTCGTCACTAGTCTCTGTGATCTCTTCCCTCGTACGGGAAAACTTTTTAGATCCAACCCCCGTGTTGTGTATCCTTTGCCTTCCGTCCTGGCAAACCATTTCAAAACTAATTCCGAATCCCCAACCTCAGTGTTGATATTAATTCTTTCTTCCCTTGACCTCAGTGTCGATACCTTTCTTTTCCAACCTCAGTGTTGATGTCTATCCTTTTCGTGTCCAACCTCAATGTTGATGCCTATCATTCCTTCACCGACCTCTGTGTCGATGCCAATCGTCATTCACAACCTCAGTGTTGATGTTTATCTTTTCTCGTCCCAACCTCAGTGTTGATGTCCTCGACCTCAGTGTCGACGCCTTTCCTTTCACAACCTCAGTGATGATGTCCCCCAACCTCAGTGTTGATATGCTCCAACCTCAGCGTTGATGTCCTCCAACCCCAGTGTTGATGTTTATCCTTTCTTTCAATTCTTGTGGCTCGTGAGTTCGTTATTCTCACCCCGATGTCGAGTCATAGATCGCACGAGATCTTTTCCCTTTCAGTCCTGAAGATCGTACGAGGTCTTCTCCCGATGTTGAGTCATAGATCGCACGAGATCTTTTTTCCTTTCAGTCCTGAAGATCGTACGAGATCTTCTCCCGATGTTGAGTCATAGATCGCACGAGATCTTTTCCTTTCAGTCATTGTTTTATGCAACCATCCTCTTGGAAAACCTTGTATTGGCACCGTTACCACGTTACAAGCTACCACCATTCAAATCCATTACTCATTGTAAATTCTTCCACCAGAAAAACAAAAATAAATTTCTCTTTCCCCAGCAGATATCAAAACAAAAACAAGATAACACTCACACCATCTCCTCTTTAGGACAAATTTCAGGTCTTGGGTATTTAATCTTCTTCTACCTCGAATGTTTGAAAGGCTAACGCCAATCTCACCTTCAGGTTTAAGACGATTAAATAGGGGCAGCAGTCATACCCCAAATTTGTCCTACCCTATTCATCTGGCTTATAATTCATATACATACATCATTTAGGTCATAATCCATACCCATGCATTCATATCATTGGTATCAATCAAAGACTAGCAAGAAAGAGCTTTTATGGCAAGGAATTTCCTACCAAATGTGAGGATCTGAGGTGTGATTGTGTGGCTTTGTTTTCATTGAAGTCTTCCTGGATTAGGGTTTTTCTCAACTCAAGGCATTGGCGGGGGTGTACAAGTCTAGAAGTCATCTGATCCTCTTAATCAGGGTTTCCTCGACCAAAGTCAACCAGTTGACTTTCTGGTCAACATTTAATCAGGAATGGATGGTGGGCCTTCTCCTCTCTTCCACGCTACACCTCTGTTTTGCTATTCACACACTCCCATTTTAGGCCCTGTTTTACATTTAACTGATTTCTAGTTCACATGAAAATACTTTTGCACCCCCAGCTAATAAAAAACAATAAAAATAGTTTTCCTTTTTACTTTTTGCTTATTACTTCAATTTCCATGCAAATAAAAAATGATAAAAATGTTTTTTACCCAATTAGAAATTTTTGAAATATTGTTTCCTTTTTAATTGAATTTTTAGTTGGTATTTTCTTTGATTTTTGATTGGTTGATAAACCATAGAAATAAATAGTTTTTTAGTTTTAATTCAAAATGGTTTTGACTTGAATAGAAAAAATGCAATCGCTTATGAATATTTTCCTTATTAGGTTGGATTTTTAATTCTTTTATTTTGTGAATATTTTCCATATTGTGAAATACCAAAAATACCCCTAGTTATTAAAGTTGGTTTTTATCAACTTAAATAACTTTTTCTCCATTCTTTTAGGAATTAAACATAACAATTAGGCTTAGAGATTAGGCTAGTCCCCCACTTTCTCATTCTTTTTCTTTTACAACATAAAACACTTAATAAATATCCAAATAAAATCCCATTAAAAAATACAAAGAAAATACTTAAAAAACATTAATAAAAAAGTGAAAATCATTAAAAAGGGAATGGAAGCTTGAATCTCCCTTGCTTTAGGGAACCATTCGAGTGCTTGGATCTCCCTTGCTTTGGGGAACCATTCGGGCGTAAGTTCCCAAATTCTAAAAGACACAAACCAAAGAGTAACTCGAGTTTCCCTTGCCTTAGGGATTTCCTCGAAACACTCAAACTCTCTCTCTTCTCTCCTTTCTTAAGGGCATTGTTATCTCCGCTCTATTGCATCCTAGGCTGTCCCCGTATGCAAGAGCGCGAGCGTTAACTCCGCCCAACTGAAAAACACAAAAACAAACAGAAAATCTTGAGCCGAGCTACGGTAACTCTGATTCCTGAAAAGGATACGTAGGCAGCGGGGTAGGGCCCGTGCGAGTACAATTCTTTCTTTTCCCTATATTTTGCATTCATTCGCATTTAGGATTTAGGCATAGATACACCGTTTAGATAGAAACAATCATAGGTGGATACCATCGAGTTCGATGGGCGCGAGGGGTGCTAATACCTTCCCCTTGCGTAATCGACTCCCGTACCTAGATTCTCTGGTCGCAAGACCCTGTTCTTACCCTTTGTTAGGTTTTCTGATATTCCTTTCCCTTATGGGATAAAAATATTGGTGGCGACTCTGTTCATTTTTCGCGAGCGTGCGACACAAAGGACCAATGAGACATTCAAAGAATATGCCCAAAGGTGGAGAGAAATGGCTGCTCAGGTTAATCCGCCACTTTCTGAATCCAAACTAGTTGATATGTTCATGAATACTCTTCAGGGGCACTATTACGAAAGGATGGTGGGTAGTGTTTCTTCTGGCTTCTCCGATCTAGTCAGGATTGGTGAAAGAATTGAGAATGGCTTGAAAATTGATAAGATCCAGAATCCCGCCAATGCTGCTGCTAATCAATATGGATACAAGAAGCCTCAGGGTAATTTCATCAAGAAGAAAGAAGGCGAGACTAGTGCTGCTTCTACTCAAGATCAAGCTCCTAGATATCAAGTGAACGCCACCGCTCCTCAAGCTTATGTGGCACCTGTTGGTCAGCAACCTTGGGTCCCTTATCATCAATATGTTCAACAACAACAACAAGGTTATCAATAAAGACAAAGTCAACAGAGGCAGAATAGGCCTAAAAGGGTGTATGATCGTGTACCAATGTCTTATAGCTAACTTCTCGCTACCTTGCTCGACCTCAAGCTGGTTCAATTAGCGGAAGTTAAGCCTCCTCCTAATCCCCTCCCTCCAAATTACAAGATTAATGCCAAGTGTGAATTCCACTCAGGAGGATCTGGTCACACTACTGAAGAGTGCAGAGTTCTAAAAGACAAAGTTCAGGATCTGCTTGACGCAAAAGAGATTGCGTTTGCACCTGTGGCACCTAATGTGATCAACAATCCCATGCCACCTCACAATGGAGCTTCCACCAGTGGACCATGAAGACTTTATGTTTTTCAGAGAACATTTCATTTGCATTAGAATAAGGCCAAGCTTGCCATTGTATAGATTTCTTTAGTATTTTCAATTGTATTACTTTTGTTGTTATCAAGTACTACTCATTGTAAGAAATTCATTCTGTTTGAATAAATAAAAATAATGTAATATACATGTTTTTCTCAAATCATTTCATCTTTGTCATTATGTTCATTGATATTCAACTCATTTGTCTTAAGCAACTAAAAAAGGAGAATGATGAAAAATAAAAAACGCATGAACTACCAATTGTATGCTTTTGGAACAAAGATCCTGCTGACGATGTACAAGCATTGTTTCAATTCCTAAACACCGGAGTTATAAGGGAGTGAAACCTTCGTCAACCCCTTTGAGCCTAAGGAGTAGTAGTTTCTTTTCAAAAAATACAAAACCCTCAATCTTAACCCGGGGCAGGGTAGTCTTCAGTTAGTGCGACCGAGCGCTCAACTTTCAGGTATTCCACTTGAGAATCCATCATATCTCATCTCTCATAACAAAAGAAGAAGAGCACAATCCACAATGGATGTCTCTCATTCACTAAGAAGAAGGCAGTCACAACCTTTTCATCAAGTCAATCACAAAATCATAAAACTTGTTCCCGAACGACACAATAAAGAATGAAAAGAAAGTTATGAATCAAAAAAAAAAATAAAGAAACAATAGCCCGCTAAGTCAAAAAAGAAGGAAAAGCTTGAAAGCAATTGGCTTAGGCAAAAATTAGGGCATATCCCGCTGGACAACAAAAACCAAAATCAAAAGAAACTTTTTGTCCAGGCAAAAGTTAGGGAAAGCAAAAGACAAAGCAAAAGGAAATCCTCCAAGGGAAAGGTTGTTGTGACCATCAACGAAATCACCAAAGGGTGGCTGCCACCTTCATCAAAGCCAAAAGATCCTCATCCATCACAATCCTTCCTGAAAGGCGAATACTCGTGTCAAACAAACTGAACGTAGGACTGGAGAACATCACGAAGAAGGGGTGGGTTAAGTAGAACTTGAGCCTTTATCCTTTGTTTCTCAAACCGTGAACCCGCCCATGTTACAACCCTCAAAAGTCCTAATTGAAGCAGGGTTCGTTCTGAAAGCATACAAACTGTGAAATCATGTCAAAACTGACTCCTAATGTTGCTTGTCACTTGTGTTAGTATCAGTACAACATTTTGACAAATAAAACTTTTCTCTTGAGATTAACACGTGCATTGCATTCTCATTATCTTTTCAAAACAGAATTGTCTCTAACCTGAAAGTAAGTACTTGATACCAAGGAAAGTTCAACATTGAAACTCCATCGAGTAGTCTTACAAAGCCGAAGGTTGGTCATCCACTGAGCAAATGTATGAAGAATCCATTTGGTGGAATAGTTCCTTTCAATCTGGGGCATTCATTTCATGATCGACACTGGGGCAGACCGTTGCAAATCTCCATGATTCAAGCATTATCAAAGGCATATCTCAAAAGATCATACGAGCTAGGGCAGGCTAGCAACAATTCATTTCTTCATCTTCAATCAAGTGTCAGATATCAAGACAGGTGTCGAGGAGTCAAGCCAAACACCTCACCTTCATAAATTCTATCCTTCAAGCAACAACTTTCCTGCAAGGAACCCTCCATTCACTCCTAGTATCATAGAAACAATCATTCCATTCATAATCATATATACATCATGCATATCATTGCATTTTCATTATCATTTCTCCCGCATGATCCAATCATCAACAAATCAGGGGCATCCACCCCACCTTGATTCTCAAACAGAGTTTCAGAACTCCACCTAATCTATTCCACACAAAGCAGAAACCCTAATCAATCAGTACACTGCATATAGAATTCATTGCATTGCATCTCCATAAGTACATAAAATAAATCAAATATTTGCATGTGAAGCATAAGCCAATTTACTCATCAGATGAGGTCCCTACAAAGTATTCAAGTTGATATTCCACTGGATCACTCAGAGTTACCATTGTGGTTTCATCTCCCAAAGTCAATCATGTTCATCTTTCTTCAACCCAGAGTTGATGTTTTTGTGTTTAACCCAGAGTTGACTTTTCTTTCATCTCTTAACCCCGAGTTAATTATCTCTTCCCACTCGACCCAGAGTTGACGGTCATCATTTTTCTTCTCCCTCTCACCAAGAGTTGAAGGATATCTTTTTTCAATCCAGAATTGACTTCTCTTCTCCCACTCAACCCAAAGTTGACAGTTATCTTTTGTCCTTTTCCCTCTCATCCAGAGTTGACGGATATTGCTCACTATATTCTTCTCCTTTCCCACTCGACCCAGAGTTGACGGTTATCTCTTCTCTTTCCCACTCAACCCAGAGTTAACTGTTATCCTTTATTTAATCCAGAATTGACTTCTCCTTTTTCCCACTCAACCCAGAGTTGACGGTCATTCCTAATTGTTCATCTTTCCTCTTTCAACCCAGAGTTGAATTACCTTCTCTCAATCCAGAGTTGATGTCCACGTCTTGCTTTCAACCCAGAGTTGATGTCCGTACTTTTTCTTAACCCAGAGTTGACAGTTGTCCCTTGTCTTGTCCCTCTCAAACCAGAGTTGACGGTTATCTCTTCTTATTTCCTATTCAACCCAGAGTTGACGGTCATCTTTTGTCTTTACCCACTCAACCCAGAGTTGACGGTTATTTCTAATTGTTCATCTTTCCTCTTTCAACCCATGGTTATTATCAAATTCCTCGTTTGACCCAGAGTTGAATTACCTTCTCTCAACCCAGAGTTGATATCTACCTCTTATTCTCAACCCAGAGTTGATTCTCTCTTTTCCTTTCTCAACCCAGAGTTGATACCCATATCTTGTTCCACTAATACTAATTTCCCTTTCCATTCTCAACCCAGAGTTGACATTTACCTCTTATTCAACCCCGAGTTGACTTCCCTTTATTCTTCGACCCAGGGTTGACCCACTTTCCTTCCTCAACCCAGAGTTGAGTTCTATTTCATTTCTAACCCAGAGTTAATTTGTTCAACCCAGAGTTGATACGATCTTCCTCAGTGGATTCGACACCATGTCTTCCCCAATGGATCACATCTCTCATCAGGCAAATTTTCAGGTTCTTTTGGTATTTAATCTTCTTCTACCTTGAATGTTCGAAAGGCTAACGCCAATCTCACCCTCAAGATAAAGATGATTAAATAGGGGCAGCTGTTGCACCCCAAAATCTGCCCATCCAATTTTTATTTCTAACTGGCTTATTATTCTTATAATCATTCGCATATTAGGTCATCTAGCATAAGTCACACATTCATCTAGCACAGGATTGAGGATTTTGAAGAATTGGGACTTTACTATTGTTTCAAGGCTCTGACTTAAGATGGATTCAAATTGTTTCTACATCCATCATGGTCAGAAGTCAAGATTTGAGTTGTGGATTTTTCTTTATCAAATTATGGGATACCACATCGAGATTTAATTTGAATTTATATGGAGTTTGTGAATCATTTTAAAGAAGAAAGCATTACATCTTCTAATTTGATGAATGGAATGAATTGGAGGCCCATTGAAGTTTGCAAGTGGATTTGAGGAATAAAATTAGCTTCATTCAAGCTTCACTTTTTCTTTATGTCATTTGGAAATAATGATCAATTGTGCAAGTGGGCCAAAAAAGACTTAGATGATAATAATGCATATGGAGGGAAAATGAGAATTCAAATATTATTTGGAACTTATCACAAATATGTTGAAGCATATCACAAGATCCTATGAACCATGCCATCATAAGCCTTTCACCACATTTCCAAGTCATAAAGAGATTACATGTTCACAAGTGTCCATGGAAGAATCTAAATTATATACAAGAATAATTTTTGAATACATACAATAAGCTGTTACAAAAGGAGCCATTTACATTATTCCCAAAATCCATCCATTTACAAATTATCCTAAACATCATTTACATCACTACTATATACATTACACATTCTCTTTGCACTCTAATCTATCATGAAGAATTCAGTTGAATAAGTCTTCAATTAATCTTCTATTCAAAGAAAACCAAACCCTTTTCAATTCTCTTTCTCCTTTTGTGACCAAAATGACCTTGCAGGTCACCATCTAATCCCCCTTTGGTCTACACCACACCTTGTTTCTAGTGACTTCATACATCCTGAGAACTTGCCCGAAACTGCCGTATGCCCGAAAAACTAGCAGCCTGTTGTCCCTGTTCCAACAAACCAGCAGTTGTAATAAGAAAAAAGGAAAGCAAGCTTGTTGCGTACAGAAAACACAATCAAGTACAGTTAAGGGCCCCAAAACCAATTGAAAGACAAGGTGATGTCACTGAGTAATAGACTGGTTTCGCCTCTGGAAAGTTGGAAAACTAAGTTGAAATTTGAAAAAGAAACAAGTTTGAGCTGACATGAAACCAATAACCAAAAATAACAGATTTCCAGGCTATTTCAACTTAGCAGCTAACCTTCAGTTTGACATGTAACTAATCCTAATAACCGTTTCCTAACTAACTATCCTAACATTCAGCATAACAGAATTCCAAACATGTAAATAACCCTCAACTTCTCCTAAATTCTAACCAATTCCAAACACGCTTCTGACTAACTACCTAACAGCCACAAACAGAACCCAACTACCTTACTCTCAACATAACTAACTTTCAACAAACCATAACAGAATCCCTAACCGTTTTCACAACCAACTAACTGAAACTAACAGCATTCAACAGAGAAGAAGAGGTGGAGATATAACTAAAATCAACAGAAACAGAGTGGGCTAACCTCTATATAATCTTCTCCTTGACCTTCATTTCAATCTTCTTCCACGATTCACCTTCATCACTCTCTTCACTTTCACTCCCCCATTTCATCAACCATTCTTCACTCACCACTTCCACTCTCATCAACCACCTCCACCATTTTCTCAGCAGAACCACCAATACTCTCCCATCTTCATCACCTTCTTTCACTCATCTTCATCCCTTCACTCGACCATCTTCATCATTCACCAAACTTCAGTTCTCCATTCTTTCTCACCATCAACCTTCAGCGTTTTCTTCCACTCTTGATCTTCTCACCATCTCCATAATCTCTATCCAGAAAAGAGAAAGAAAATTGAGAATCGCGAGAAGAAATAGGTAACAGAAAATGGAAAAGATTGTGCAACGCGAAAATTTGAAATTCACCTTGGAATCCTCTTCTCTCCATCTCTCTAAACCTTCAACCTCATCGCCCTCCCTTGGTTCTTGATCGTTACCAAAGTCCTGCAACAAGAACTTCATCAACATCATCTCCATAGCAAAAATTGAATAGAAACCAGAAGAAGAAAGAACCTGTAAACAAGTTTCTCGGAGCTTCATCCTCAGATTCGCTAATTCTTCTTCTCTGCATAAAAATCTCCGATCCTCTCTCGATTTCAAGGGAATAGCACGTTCGTCATCATCATCGCATTGTTCATCATCGCCAACCACTTCAATCACCACCGCGCTCCACCTTCCTCGCAAATCGTTATCAATCATCGTCTTCATCACCTGTGACCGTCAATTTTGCTGGATTCTCAACAACGACATCAAGAACAGAGAAGTGAACTGATCAAAAACGCCGTTTCTCCTATTGTGTTTGAAGATCTTGCCCGGAGGTGAGGGAGCTTTCCGATCGCCACCGTCGCGAGAGCGAGGAAGTCTGACTGATAGAAGTCTGAAGGTCACAACATTTACCCTAATTCCTTTTTCATTTTCATTTTATGATTATGAATAATATTGTTATTAATCCGATTAATTTTGTCTAACTAGAATGTAACATAAGGTTTAATCCCTAATCAATTGAGTTAATTGACATTAGAAAAATGAACAAAAATCTGAATAAACATATCTTGGGCCAATTCTAGTTCACACCCCCCTTGGCCCATGTTGCATTTTTTGGCATGTAAGAAACTGAACAAAAACGAACTATTCTGGGCCAACCATTCGGCCCTGCGTAGCATCTTATTTTTCACACCTTAAACTCAATTCTCACCCCTTGTTTACATTGCTATTTTTAAGTTCTAGTAGTCTTTTTGCCATTTTCTTTTAGGTAATAAGAACACTAATTTTTCTCCTATATTTTTAGACCTTTGTACTAATTTTGACATATAAAAATAATCATTAAAAATAGTAGTTTTAGGCTATTTGTTTTAGTCTTTTACTTGACTTATAATTCAATTTCTCCCATAAAATCAATATAAAAAATAATAGTATTTTACCCCATTTTGTACTATTTTTTGGCTTGTTGCTTCATGCTTGTGTATAATTTGGTACCATTATATCATTCTCAATTTTGCTCATGTATCTTACTTATGACTTCTAATTGTGACTTTATTTTCATGTCTCTTTAATTCCTAATTTTAGGTAGAAACCATGACAACATTAGAACTTAGAAGTTCCCTTCATAACATTAAGCTAGTTATTCATTTTAGGCTAGTTTTCTTCTTCTTTTTCTTTTCAACATTAAAACATTATCAAATAGAGATGCGAATCACATTAAGAAAGTGATAGAGAAATGAGTGGGATTCATTCCCTAATCTGTTTCTCAATCACTTAGTGGCATAGAAATGAGTGAGATTCATTCCCTAATCTGTTTCTCGGTCACTACTTAATGGGAGAGAAATGAGTGGGATTCATTCCCTAATCTGTTTCTCGAACATTAACTAATGGGATAGAAATGAGTGGGATTCATTCCCTAATCTGTTTCTCGAACATTACATAATGGGATAGAAGTGAGTGGGATTCATTCCCTAATCTGCTTCTCGATCATTATACATTTTCATGTGATTCGAATCGCAAAGTAAATTCCCTTAAAAAATACCCAACCAAAAACATCTAAAACACTTAATAAAGGCTCAGACCTAAACAAAGTAAGGAAGTGATGCGAAGCCTTGTATTGGGTTTTGTTCATCATGGAATTACATCTAAAAGACACAAACCAATTTTCTCTCTTCTCTCTCTTGCCTCCAAGGCATTCTTTCTCTTTCCTTCAGGGAATTCTTTCTCCTAATCGAACACGTTATTTCCGCTCCATTCCCAGCTTAAGACTCCAGAGGTCGAGCAGCGGAGTGCGAATGTAACTGTTCAACTAAAAAACACAAAAACAAACTAAAACATGTGAGCCGAACTACGGCGCTCTGATTCCTGAAAAGGATACGTAGGCATTAGGTCGCGGGGCCTAAGCGAGCACAACTATTTATAATCCTTATTTTCCTCGTGTTTCTTTTTCTTTCATTTGCATAAATTCCCTTAGTAATTAAACTTTAGATTTATACACCCTTAGAATAGAGCAAACATAGGTGGATACCATCGAATACGATGGGCGTGAGGGGTGCTAGCACCTTCCCCTTGCGTAACCGACTCCCGTACCCTATCTCTGGTCGAAAGACCTCGTTCTTATTCATTCTAGGTTTTCTGATATTCCTTTCCCTTGATGGGATAAATATATTGGTGGCGACTCTGTTCACATTTTCACGAGCGTGCGACATCCTAAATCCATCATATAGATCAATACATGTTCTCTACGTAGGCTCCCGACATATTAATTCCTCACTGCCACGAGTAGTACTCATAACGCTACTCCACATCACACTTTCGTTGTACGACTCTGATTACCCGTCTTAAGTCGTTTGTCCATCATGTTGCACTCTTTCATATTCATTTCTTCATAAGTTCACACAACATGGTGAGCGATCATTCTCACGGTTTAATTTCCATCACAACTTATACCATTAAGGTAACAAAACAAGTTTATCTTATCGATATGATTCCGTCTACTACCAACAAGAGATTAAGGGTGATCAAGTCCTCAATTTGTCAATAGATAGTCGACAACCATGTTTAAGCATAAACTGTCGTTACTACATAATAGTGTCCTTTATGAGTTTTGCACCCAAACTTATTAACATCGTCATAGCTCAATAATTCACTTTGAGTCTTTACAACTCGCACACTTCCCCCTCCTTTGATCTTGTTTGTGAGACACCGACATCTAAACATACTACATAATCTACTTCATAGACCCTTAGAATCTCACACTTGTTAAGTACTTCTCAACTTCATAGTCACTAATATACTCATACATTACTATTCATCTTATTCCAAATCAAAATCCTCATTGTAGCAAAAGACCATGACAACATTCATAACTCGGAGTTTTACTCCAAATTCCATGACATCTTTCGCGTCCAAATATCATTCCACTCGAAATCTCAACAAAGTCTTCCTCACATCAATGGGTGTTAGAAATTCTCTACAAATCTTCTTTTATACCTGTCGTTACTTTGGCATCACAAATACGACTCCAACCGTTCTAAAGTTTATTTCATCTTTACTACTAATTCACTCCTCACTAAAATCCATTGGCACTCAAATCACCTTTATTACCGAACATCTCATCAATTTATTCAGCAACAACATGTTCTACTCAACTTCGTTTCAAACCATCACGGTAGTAGTCATTCCTATTCAACAAGCTTCATGCTTCTTTAAGTGACTTCAGAATCTCTCCTCATAGGGTTAATCTACTGTATTTATAACTCTCCCATAAGGTAGAACATAATCTCTCCTCTTCATCGATTCAAACGACACATTAATCCGACACTCGGAACTCAAGATATGAATTTTTCCAACGTCATCCGAAATGCAACACCGACGCCATGCAGCGACACTCTAAACAATATCTCCAAAACTTCTCAAATGGCACATTTAATTCCTAAAATTACTTCTCAACAAACCTTTTAATTATTCCTTCAATCCGTTCAACTCTGACACTGACATCCCGTGCAGTACCAACAAACAAGTCTAGTTCTAAGAACAAGCGTAACTGTAACTTCACTTCTTTCCAACATCATCCTATCACAATTAAATATGTTACAGCTGCTGGAACCATTTTTATAACAAATTTCATCTCGTTAGCTTTCCGACGCTTCAAACGAAACTCAAATTGGATGTCCAGAACTCCAGTTATGAATTTTCGAAGTTTCATAATGATTCAGCAATTTTCCTGCGTTTTGCTTACGAAAATTTTGCTCCAAAACTCATCCTCTCCAAATCAATCACATTCCAACAGCCCTTTTTCATATCTCTTCGCTTACAACTTCTTATAACTTGAGCAACACATTCCATCACCGAAGTTCGATTTCTGAAACATGACGACAGCAATCCTCTTTGCAAACTTGTAACTGAACCTATTCCGAAAAGCAAGGCTACTCAACTGACAACTTCGCAGTCCACCGGTAGAGCTTATACATTGCAACTTTCTAATTTCCCTCTCCTACAAATAATCATCGATTACATCTAATCATCCTTCTTCAAGATGCTTCAACTTAATTACCAGTCAAGTCTTAATTCCAAACCTCCTTCGATTCGGGAAACAACAACTCCAACAACGTTTGCATTGTTGCCATTAACAGTCTACTGAACCAATCATCTTACAACTGAAACATAACCGGGAAGCGAATCTTCTCCCCCACTTGTTTCAATCCCATCTCTGCAGACATACAACTAGGAACACCTGAGTACCGACAGTGTTTCACACACATGTCACATACCAAAGGAATAATTAACATTAAGACTCTAGTCACAACGACCGACTATGCTCTGATACCACTTTTGTAACACCCTTCTAAACCCCGCAGCAATTAAATAAGTATTTCAGAGTACATGAAACAAGGGTGCCACAATTCAATTTAAAAACAACATCATACGTCATTGCCATGCATTCACTGAGGAAATTCAGCATAATTCATCATAACTCATAAAATAATATCATGTCAACACACCAAAAATCCAACATTCGGATGAGTACAACATCTTTAATACTACATCCCAAAATAAAACCAAGATCATAAAAATAGAGTTATTAAAACATGAACCCTAAGCTAACGTTCCCCAGTGTTACAATTATCAGAGCATGACACTTGACGCTAAACTAACACACTGACTCATGAGCTAATCCTCACCAAGTCGAAAGCCGCTATCTTCAATCTGAAAATGTCAACATGTAAGGGTGAGTCTCATTCGAAATTAATAAGTATTATACAGTCATAAGTAATAAAACATCATAGCATTATCATTCACCCAATCACAACATGTATTCAGATTTATAACAACTGATCAAGCACCAAATCAAACACATCACCAAGTATAATACACGATCATTTGATCATACTATATTATCATGCACATGAATGAACTGACACTATGCATGTGGTACCATACATGGGCTAAACCCATCCAACTGATCTCTCATCATCAAGATATAGTCCAACCGGCACAAATTCCGCACAATGGGAATTATGCCCACCATTTGATATACAACATCACCGGGATCCATCACCAAAAATGTATATGAATGAATGCACACATATGATATACTTACAACATCACCGATCCGATGAATAACATCGTCTCACATAACTCAACATAGTTATCACCAACAAGTATGTTCATGTATCATGCATCGTTCAAAACGAATCAATCATCATACGATCAAACAATCACCACATGTTCATGTTATACACACATTATCAACATTATAATCATGTTGTCACAACATCACCACTGGACCAAAATGAACAACGTCATCACCAATAACTCACCAAAAGCAACACCAAATGATATATTCGGTTTCAACACCATCCAAAATTATATCATACATAATCATATCAACATGTATCCAATTCTAGCATCATCATTATTAAATTATATCACATATATTCGTGTCAAAACACCACCCAATCACAATGAATTCGAAGTGGTTACATCACCGTAACAACACATTGTTACATTCACACATATATGTACACAATGCTACAATCCATCAACTAAATTAAATCAACATTTAAAATAAAATAGGGCCACTGCCCATTTCATCAATTCATCTTATAAAGCTCTAAATTAGCTTTGCAACGCTCAAAACGGCGCTCAAAACGGATGTACAGTTTGAAAGCTATGCCCCTCAGAAAATTTGTCAAAAACTGGATGTTATGCGTCGACGCAAACCCCCTTCAGGTTGACGCATTGGATTTCCTGTCCCCCTCGGGTATGTGCACGCTGACCCTATAGGTCGACGCATGCTTTCACTCAGGTCGACGCAAACTGATACTTAGGTCGACGCATTCTTCGCAGATGCAGAATTTTTCTGTGATTTTAACATATTTCTTTTCCCAATTTCATCCAAATCGCACCAAAACAGTCTCATACCAAAAACATCATCAGATAACATATTATAATACAAATATAACACGTTTTAGAAGTCATTTAACACCAAACCATTCATTAAATTCATCAATTGCATCAATTCAACATTAACACCCTAAATCCCCAAAAACCATAAAAACCAAAACATGCAATCGAACCAAACAACAATCCTAATCAGTTCACTACCCCTGATTATATAATAATCACTAACCCGAAGAGTCCCCCCTTACCTTAGAGTCGAATCTTCGAAGGTCCTCTTCTTCCTCGTCTTCTCCTCTTTCACGTATCTCTATGTTCTCCCACTTTGCTCTTTTGCTTATAATTTCCCATTTTCACAATTCCTTTATTTTATGGAAACATAAAATAAATTAGTAATGGGCTCACTCACTTAGCACCCCCACCTTACTAACACCACCATTTGGCCCAACGACTAACATTTTATAATTCCCCAATAATTCCAATAAAATACCAATAATCCAAGAAATTAATTTAAACTCCAATTAAATTAATAAATGTAAAATATGGGGTGTTACAACTATGCCACTTCCTATCTTAGATGTACTTGAATCCGGGTGTAGGATTCATCCTTCAGTTAATTCCCAAAACAACCCTGAAAAATAAAGCAAACAATAGAAAACATTTAAGTGAATCCTAAACTTTTAAGGTAACCCCTCTTTTGAAAATTCTCCCCAACAGAGTCGCCAGTTCTGTAATACGCTGAACTGACTTTAAAGATATGTCGCGGTAAGCAAGAGTCGCCACCGGCTTTTATTTTATCCAAATTATTAGAAAGGCTAAAAGAACAGGAAAAACCTTTTAAATAAAAACTGATTTCGGGGGGTAATTTATGCAAAGGGAAGGTGTAAGGCACCCTTTGCATCCATGGTTTTCCATGGGCTCTTAATTGCTTTGCTCTTTAGTTTTGAAGCCAAAAGTTTTAGAAAGGTAGAAGAAGAAGAAATAAGGACTATAGCTCGTAAATGAGCGTAGCCTTTTTGAAGGTTTATGAAAAAGTGTAAGAAAAAGATTTAAACCAGAGCAAAGCAATTAGGGAAAATTACCTGGTTAGAAGAAAAATGTTCTTTTAGCCTTTCAGGGATATCCATACCATAGGAGGGTAGGGTAGTCCTTTTATTTGGAGGTTGAAGGGTCGTCGCAATTATCCTTCGCCATAAGACTGTCCCTGCCATAGAGGGGCAGGTAGTCTAAGGGAAGGATCAGAATAGCCATTTACTTTTAGGAAACCAGAGGATACCTCGGCATTTCGTAGGCAACTTCGAGAGGCGAGATCATATTAGCGAATCGAAGGCAACATCATTAGGGACTTATGATCTGAATGAACTGAGGGCAACATTGCTGAGGTATCCTCGTATTCGAGGGACTTGGCTATTCTGCATTAAAGCACAAGGTAACAGGCAACAGGAAACAAGAGGGGTTACCATAAAAGGTGTGTGGGTGCAATAATCACGTGATCAGATTCAGAATAAATTATCTTGTAATTAAGTGATTCTAAATTCAGTTCGAGGTTATCACTCCCTAGATTACTAACCCAACAGAGCAAGAAGGTTTGACATAAGTAATAATTTAAAACAAGGAAGAAAATGAATTAGAT
Organism: Vicia villosa; assembly: GCF_029867415.1. Taxonomy (NCBI): domain Eukaryota; kingdom Viridiplantae; phylum Streptophyta; class Magnoliopsida; order Fabales; family Fabaceae; genus Vicia; species Vicia villosa. The sequence goes on from NC_081183.1 coordinate 81,354,622, forward strand.
ATTAGGGTTACCGACTAATCGAAAATTTGGAAAAGGAAAAACAAACACAAAAGGGGTGAGTGTATGGCCAGTTCATTGATCAGAAAGGCAAAAATAAATAATTGAAATTAAAAGGCAAAAATAATTAAATGAATAAGAATAAAATCAGGGACTTAGCTTTGATCTGATATGGCTCGTAGTCGGAGGAAATTCTGATGCTACCCTGAAAAAATTGCACAAGGAAAACGACTTCAGTGTAGACATCATCTTCGTAAACCCTGATTAGGGTACGAATTAATAGGATTAACAGAATAAATAAAATCAATTTAATTAATTATTGGTTTTCCAACCTAATTAATTAAATCGGTGAAAATCAGGTTTCGATTAAATATACAACCCTAATATTTATTAACCAAATAAGAAATTTTATAATTAATTCAATAATTAATCAAATTAATTTGATTATTTAATAATGATAAAAAAAATATTATTAAGAACCAAATTACATTAATTAATTGACCATGAAATAAAACTATTGGAAATAATTGTTTTTTTTTTAAAAAGAAGGTAAATAAATAAAAATAATAATTAAATTAAAAGAAAAAATTGTTAAACAAATAAGATAAAAAGAATATAAAAACAAATAAAAAAAATTTAGAAACCACTTAGCTGCGATTGGGTGTAATAAGCTTGGAAGTCTTTGAGGTGCACTTTCAATCCTGGGCATTGGATTTAACTTTGACATGATCTGATGGTCTTGGAGTGAGGCCTCTTCATAGTCATTCGTGAGAGGGCGACACTGGATATGTAGTGTTGATTTACTAAAATAAATATAGTTGAGACGGGGATCGAACCCACGCCTTTTGCTTGAACACTGAAGCGCCTTGCCACTCGTACACATGTTGTTAGATGTATGGAGAACACATCTCCTGAAATATATGAAAAAAAAAGAAAACAACAACTAAAACGCGCGCGCCAGATTCAAACTGGCAAGTGAGATCACGCCACACCATCATCTTCAACCTTGGTTTTTTCTGAAAAAATCAGACTTTTAGTCATGGTTTTCTGCCGTAGCCATAGGTCTCGTTCCCTTAATCCTGCACAAGGACAAGGACAAGACAAAACAATAGCCCAGATCGAGTATACACACCATAACAAATTCAAAGAACCTATAAATTGGGCCTGGAATCGACTCTAACTGAATTTCCCCAAAATTTAAGCACAAACCCTAACTATGGTGAATTCCAATACTTGCGGCTAAACACCAATTAAACCATCCAGATTTGTCCACAATACCATAACAAACACAAATATGTACCTAAAACACATTAATCATGCATGGTTGAATGTAATCGAAGGTAAAAAAAAAGCATGAACTTGTTAAGGGAGATCTTACGAAATCCGAACCTGTTGATGGATGGAAAAGTGCTGAATTGATCAGAGGACTCCCAGGGATGTATTGGAATCAACAATATCTCTTGAACCGGCCTCCCAATCGGATTTTGATTCCTCACCTTTTTTGGATTTTTGAGAACTCCTCTAAGGTTTCTGATTGCAGCCAAACCCCCCCTGAGGTTTTGGGATAGTTATGTATATATATTTGAGGGTTTTAGGTTAACAAAACTCTGAAAAATCCAATTGAATCTTGATATTTGATGCTTAGGAAATTTGATTGAAATTATGGAAGAAATCTTTCTATTTTTGTCCCAAATTGCCTCAATCTTTTCCAATTACCCTATGCACGAAATTGAATCAATTACTTTGTCTAATTGGTGATTGAATATGATTGAAATTAGAAGAAAATCAAATCTTTTCAATTTTCTTCCAAATATTGATTAAAGCCATAATTTTAATGAAATAAAATTCAAATAAAATCAAATATCCATCATATTTTTGTGGGTTTTGAGATTGAGTATCTTTGATCACTTGGGGAGCAAGATTGAATCAAAAAAGATTGGGTCCTTTTTGCAAAAAGATTCATTTTGGAGCCCTTTACTTCACATTTTTTCCCTAAAAAATTGTCCAACTTTGACAAGGCATATCTCTCTCAGTTTTTAAATTACGGAGGAGTTCTAGAACTTTTTAGAAACCTTGAAGAGTCCTCTTACCAATATTTCTGGTCCCATGTCAAAATAATTTTCCAAGCTTCTTGTGTGCTCTTATGAAAAATATGACTTTTGGTTGACTTTTGAAAATGACCTATAATGTTTTGATCCATATCACTCAAATGAAGCACTTTTGGACTTGGCTTGTGAGAGACAAAATTGTAGGGAATTCAATTTCCATCAAAATGAGCTCTGGATGGAAAATTTCTGATATTCCATGTGGGAGTTATGGCTGGTCAAAGTTCAGTTGACTTTCTCATATGAAAATCCTAATTTAGAAACTTTAGGTTTTGTTGATTTCTGAACTTTCCTTGATGAAACATGATTTAATCCTTGATCAAATGGTGAATGATACTTCAAAATGAGTATGTTGACAAAAAAAGCAGGAGTTTTGACTGTATGTTGGCCATAGTTGACTTTTAGGTCAAATTAGTCGACTGTTGACTTTCTGAGCAACTGAGTGACTAATCCTTTGAATTGAGGCCTGAATTTTGTCATGGAGATATTTTGAAATATCATAAACCATATGAGATGCATTGGAGATCTTGATCCATTGATTTTCTTCAGAACAACACAAGCCCTAGTTTCTTGACCCTTTGTTTTAGGATGGATGTCTTTGAGCTTTGTACCTTGATCTGAGTTTGAACAAGAGAAATAGTATGGGCAAATTTTGGGGTATGACAATGACCTATCAACAGTATTATTGGGATGAACGCTTGCTATTCAAGAGAGGAGCTGATGGGATATTCCGCCGATGTGTTACGGAAGAAGAGATAGAGAGTATAATACATCATTGCCATGATGCCCCCTATGGTGGGCATCCAAGCACATCAAATACGTGCGCTAAGATTCTGCAAGCCGATCTCTTTTGGCCCAATCTATGGAAGGATGTCCACATCTCTGTTACAAATTGTGACCGCTGTCAGCGCACAAGAAACATATCTAGGCGAGATGAAATGTCATAAAAGGGCATTTTAGAAGTAGAAATCTTTGATGTGTGGGGAATAGATTTTATGGGACCCTTCCCATCTTCCTCTGGAAATAACTACATACTTGTCGCAGTCGATTACGTATCTAAATGGATAGAAGTTGTAGCCTCACCCACAAACGATGCACAAGTAGTAATTAAGCTGTTCAAAAATATAATTTTTCCAAGATTCGGTGTACCAAGGTTAGTCATTAGCGACGGAGGATCCCACTTCCTATCTAAAATTTTCAAAAAACTCTTAGTAAAATATGGAGTTCGACACCGTGTAGCAACACCTTACCACCCGCAAACGAGTGGAAACGTTGAAGCCTCGAATAGACAAATCAAGCAAATACTTGAAAGGACTGTTGCCACATCTAGGAAGTATTGGTCAACTAAGTTACACGAAGCATTGTGGGCGTATAGAACCGCCTACAAGACACCAATAGGAACCACGCCCTTCAAATTAGTGTGCAGTAAATCTTTTCATTTACCGGTAGAACTAGAGCATAAAGCCTACTGGGCCATAAAAACCTTAAACTTAAGTTACACTGCCGCAGGTGAACGAAGGCTATTAGATATTAACGAGTTGGAGGAAATTAGATTGGATGTTTACGAGATTGCTAGGATTTACAAAGAAAGAACAAAGAAGTGGCACGATAAACGCATCTCAAGGAAGGAATTCATTGAAGGAGATGTGGTGCTATTGTTTAATTCTCGACTTAAGCTCTTTCCTGGAAAACTTCGTTCAAGATGGTCTGGTCCATTCGAAGTTACCAAAGTATTCCCGAGTGGCGCTGTCGAAATTAAAGGAAAATCGAGCGATAGCTTCGGTGTAAACGGGCAGCGATTAAAACATTACCATATTGTTGAAAACAAAGACTACACTGATAGTCTTAAGCTCGTAGAGTTAATCGTCGAGTCGTAGAACTAACCATCGATTCGTCGAGCTTGCGATGTTAAACAAAGCGCTTTCGTGGGAGACAACCCACCTTTTAACTTTATTTTTATTTTAAATTATTTTGATTTTAATGTTTTATTAAAAATTATTTCCTTTTCTTTCCACATTTTATTTTCAAAATACTAACTCCTTTTGTTTTAAGTGATACTAACTTAAAACTTTTTCTGATTTTAAAAAACTTCCAGGGTACTAACCTCTTTTCTGACTTTAGAGATGGATTTCATTGATGATATGGTAGTTGATTTTGGGAGTGAGGATCAGCAGAGACGATATGAGATTCTGGCACAACGTGAGATGGGTCTCACCGCTTTCTCGCATGATGTGACTCTGACCGTTCTAGGTATCCGGGAAAGTGTGAATTTTATGCTTCATCAGATTCGATGGGAGGATCTCCTTACCACCCGTACACCCACTTTCCGCAACCTGACTTTAGAGTTTCTGAGTTCCCTCCGATTTGAGCCTAGACTTGGATTAGGATTCAACAAAGGAAGATTTTCATTCATATTATTTGGATTCACCTACCGCTTCACCACCCGCCAGTTGGCCGAGTTACTAGGATTTCCCAAAGGCATGGATGCCTTAATGGAAGTCGATGATGAGTACTTCCCTGATAACATAGTTGACTACTTTTGGAGTACCATATTTGGTAGAAACCAGAATGATCTACGACTCTCTTTAGAAATCCACAACCCCGCCATTAGGTATTTTCACATTATACTAGCTTTCACTCTTTTTGGAAAACCTTTGTGCGATACCTCGGTGACTAAGGATTAGCTAGGAATTATGATGTGTGTTTTCCAAGCCAGACCAATTATGGGAGTATCATTTATGCTTGCTAGGATGGCCACTCTGGCCCAATATACCATTGGTCCTATCCTTGTAGGTGGTCTTGTCACTAAGATCGCCCGTGCCTTATCCTTGAGAGGCCTGCTTGCTAGATTGATTCCTTATGGAGGATTCAAATCCATGGACATGGAGTTTTGTTTCATCAAGAGCCTGATTAGCAACTACGATTCTCCACCTTACCAGCTTCTTGTGAACTATGAGCCGGTTCATCATTTTTCCTTACATTGCATTAGGTTCACAAGTGTTCACAAGAAATAAAATTGGATATATAACTTGGAAGGACAAGGTGAAAATGATCTCGAGAAGGAAGAAAGTGATCCCATGACACCGACTGGCTACCATGATATTGATACTACACCTGATGAGGATGTGCCTATGGTTGACCATGCTGCTGCTATTGATGAAGGATAGAAAAACACTTAGAAAGGGGGGGTTTGAATAAGTGTAGCTTTTAAACTTTGTAAGATAAAAACAATTTGCACAATGATTTCTATCCTGGTTCGTTGTTAACTAAACTACTCCAGTCCACCCCCTTGGAGTGATTTACCTCACCTGAGGATTTAATCCACTAATCACACAAGATTACAATGGTTTTCCACTTAGACAACTTCTAAGTCTTCTAGAGTATACTGATCACAACCTGATCACTCTAGGAACAAAATGCTTAGATACCCTCTAAGACTTTCTAGAGTATTCTGATCAACAACCTGATCACTCTAGTTCTTACAAATTAATGTAAACAAATTCGTTTAAGAGTTACAATGCTTCTTATAAAGCTATTATCACAACTGTGATTTTCTCTTAAGTTTAAGCTTAATCTCACTAATATATTACAACAGCAATGTAGTGAGTTTGATGAAGTTTGAGAGCTTTTGATTTGAACAGCGTTTCAGCGTTTTTGCATAAATTGTTGTATCAAGAGTTCGTCACCTTGCTTCTCATCAAAACTTCAAATTATAGGCGTTTGAGAAGATGACCGTTGGGAGCATTTAATGCTTTGCGTAATCCGTATAACATTGCTTTTAATGTTTCACTCTTTTGTCAACTACCTCGAGCCTTGCTTTCGCTGTGTCTACTAACGTTCCTTTTGTCAGTCAGCGTAGCCTGCCATCTTGTACTTACTTCTAATCTGATGTTTGTGTAAACAACGTTTGAATATCATCAGAGTCAAACAGCTTGGTGCAGAGCATCTTCTTGTCTTCTGACCTTGAAGTGCTTCTTAGCGTGATACCATGAGAACTTCAGTGCTTCTGCTACTGATATCAAGTCCTTCTGATGCTTCCATAGACCATGTTCTGATTCTGCTTGACCATCTTCTGATGTCTTGCCAGACCATGTTCTGATGTTGCATGCTGAACCTTCTGAGTCAGTGCTTGTTGCGCTGATTTTGTGCATACTCTTTATATAATTCCTGAAATGGAAATTGCATAGTATTAGAGTACCACATTATCTCATACAAAATTCATATACATTGTTATCATCAAAACTAAGAATATTTATCAGAACAAATCTTGTTCTAACAATCTCCCCCTTTTTGATGATGACAAAAACATATATAAATGATATGAATTTGCAATCAGAATATCAGACGACTAAAGATAATTACACAGCTATAGCACAAGCATATAAACATAGTGTGTGAATATGTCTCCCCCTGAGATTAATAATCTCCCCCTGAGATAAATAATCTCCCCCTGAAATAAATACTGGAAGAAATTTATAAATAAAGGACTTCCTTGAGTATTTTCCGTTTCAGTTGAGACGATCACATATGCTTAGATCTTTCAGAATATTCATAGCTTCTGATTCTTGCTTCCATAGGACAGCTTCAGAGCTTGAATTTCTTCTTGAATCATTGCATGCTAGATTGTATCAGAACATTGTTGAATGTACCAGAGCATCATCAGAGCATCTCTACATCCTGAAATGTTACACAACAAACTAAACGACAAAAGTCAGAGCATGAATGAATCAGAACATAATATATGTATTAGAACATATAATACGTATTAGAGCAAAAACAATAATGTTTCAGAGCATATTTAGAACTAAAACATGCATCAGAACATATAAGGAATAATAATGTGTTAGAGCATATTCTATCATCAGAATATCATAACATTCTTCCTTCTTGCTTCTGATCTTGAAGCTTTACAACACTCAGCTTGCTTCAAATTTCCATGAGCTTGTTTCTATACAGAATTGCTTTTCCCCATATCTTTGCTTCTCATGTTGAGCTTTTAAGATTGTCTTCAATCCTGCAAAACACTTAAAGACACAGAACTTGCAAATTCTTGTTAGAAATGTGGAGACTTTCTCCCGGCAACTGATAATATAAATCAGATCATTTATCACATTTTCTCCCCCTTTTTGTCATAGCATCAAAAACACAAAAGATTCAGATGAAAAACAAACAATATGAGAGAAAGAAGGATAATTTTCATTGATAGCAAAAGAGAATTATCAGAAGGTACAAGGAAGATGCATAGAAGACAGATGCAAGAAACAAAGAAAAACAACTAAGACACAAAGGACTAAGACGACCCTAGCTTAGACATAATCTTGGCCAGCATGTCATGAATCCCAGCATTGCTCTCAGTATGCCTTTCCATGAATGAGCGGAACTCAGCATTGGTAGTATCTTGCGCGTCCATGCGAGAAGCTAGCTAAGCCTGATTCTTCTGAATAACCTCTAGAGTCTTCACCAGAAGAGAGGGTTCACCAGAAGAAGCTTCACAACTTCTGTCCAGAGGGACAGCATTCTTAACTGCAGCTTCCATTGTGAGATCATCATCTTGATTTTCCTCAATAGGAATAGACTCAGCAGGATGATCTTCAGCATCAGCTTCTTCCATTGAAGCATCTTCTTCATATTCTTGAGCAAGAAGATCAGAATCTCCATTCTCAAAAGCTTGAAGAATGGCAGCAAGATTCCTTGGAGCAGAAGGACCTTCAACTTCTGGCGGGTCAACAACTTCTGGAATGACCAAATTGGGGTATTCCTCAGAAGGATTTTCCCTCAGAAAGTCAAATAATGACTTGAAGTCTCCAGTCAGAACTGGATACTTAGGTCTCTAGACCATAATATCCCTACAAGGATTGTACAGCTTCCTTATCAACTTCTCAGTAATCACAACTTCATGCCCTAACACGAAGGAGGTGATTGCAGTTGGAGTAACCGTTGCATGAGCCCAGAAATCTTTTACAAGAGCCGGATAAATTAGTCCAACCAATCTATCAAGGTAGTTTGACCATCCTTGTGCCATTGTCTTTGCTTCAGGTTTGAAACCATGTGCTCTCAGATTTTCAAAGTCCACTGAAGACTCACAAAGAACTTCCATCTCTGCAGTAGGAATGGAGCAGATCTTCAACGGAGCATACCCATGCCTGCTAAACACCAGATGAGTGGAAGAAACATTTGCTTGGTCTGAGGAACTTGACGAAGGATTCATGGCGAAATGCTTAGATACAGACACAAGCTAGGGTTTATGCGATGAATGCAAAAGAGAGGGACGAATGAAGAGAGAGAGAGCAAAAAAGATGAATTGAAGATGAAGAGGGATATTTAAAAGATTGAATAAAAGAAACTAATAAATGCAATATGGTTTAAATGAAATAATTACAGAAAAACATGACATCAATTTGCATTTAATGAGATATGACGTTAGGAGAGATAAAGTGACAAACTGAAATGATTTGCACAGTTACCTAGGGCGGCGTCTCCTCAACTGCACGCATGCTTGTCCAAAAATAGTGAACACGTGTTAATTTTCTGGAAAGACTGGTGACAGGTGTTTTGCTTTAAAAGAGATTCTGAATCAACTTAGATAATGAAACGTTAGAAATAACAGAATCAGAACTTCTAATTGATCATTATCAGAACTTCTTATAAACACATAGTCCCAACGCATTTTAGAATATAACCATACATAAGATCTTCTCATCTTCTCATTCTGGGCATAAATCCATACTGATATTCTTCAGAATGAACTTAAACCTATCTTCAGCAAGGGGTTTTGTAAAGATATCAGCCCATTGATGGTCTGTATCCACAAAGTTTAAAGAGAGAACACCCTTCTGAACATAGTCCCTAATGAAATGATGTTTAATCTCAATATGTTTAGCTTTGGAATGTAAGATAGGATTCTTAGATAAACATATGGCAGAAGTATTATCACAGAAGATAGGAATGTTACTCTCATATATTTGATAATCTTCTAGTTGACTCTTCATCCAGAGCATTTGTGTGCTACAACCAGCAGCAGCAACATATTCTGCTTCTGTTGTTGAGAGGGCAATGGTAGCTTGCTTCTTGTTGTACCAGGAGATCAGGTGACTTCCTAGAAATTGACAACTTCCAGAAGTACTCTTCCTTTCAATTCTGCCTCCAACATAGTCAGCATCACAAAATCCTACTAAGTTGTATTCTTTAGATCTTCTGTAGACTAAACCAACATTAGTAGTACCTTTCAGATACCTCAGAATTATCTTAACAGCAGTTAAGTGAGATTCTCTAGGATCTAATTGGAATATAGCGCACAAACAAACACTGAATAAAATATCAGGTCTAGAAGCAGTTAAATATAGAAGAGATCCAATCATACCTCTGTACAATTTCTGATCTACCTTCTTACTTACCTCATCCTTACCTAGAACACACGTTGGATGCAAAGGAGTTTTGGCTTCTTTGCTTTCAGAAAGATTAAACTTCTTCAGAAGTTCTTTCACATACTTCGTTTGATGAACATAAGTTCCATCCAAAGTCGGATTGATTTGAATCCCAAGAAAATACTTGAGTTCACCCATCATACTCATTTCAAATTCAGCCTCCATAGACTTAGCAAACTCCTTTCCAAGTGAAGCGTTAGATGTTCCAAAAATAATATCATCAACATAAATTTGACAAATTAAAATGTCCTTCTTAGATGTTTTACAGAAAAGGGTCGTATCCACTTGTCCTCTAGTGAAACCATTGTTCAGAAGGAATGAACTTAATCTCTCATACCAAGCTCTAGGAGCTTGCTTCAATCCATACAATGACTTCTTAACTTTGAAAACATGTTCTGGAGACTTAGAGACTTCAAAACCAGGAGGTTGGTGGACATAGACTTCCTCATCTATATAGCCATTTAAGAAGGCACTCTTAACATCCATCTGATATAGAGTGATGTTATGTTGAGTGGCAAAAGAAATTAATAAGCGAATAGATTCTAACCTGGCCACTGGTGCAAAGGTTTCTATATAGTCAATTCCTTCTTGTTGACTATAACCCTGAGCCCCCAGTCTGGCTTTGTTTCTTACCACTTCTCCCTTCTCACTAAGCTTGTTTCTGAAAACCCACTTTGTACCAATGATATTGAATCCTTTTGGTCTAGGAACCAAATCCCATACATCATTCCTTATAAACTGATTTAGTTCTTCTTGCATGGCAATTATCTAGTGTGGATCTTCTAGAGCTTGATCAACAGAAGTTGGCTCGATCAAAGAAACAAGACCTAATTGACATTCAGCATTGTTCTTAAGGAATGCTCTGGTTCTGATAGGATCATCTTTCTTTCCAAGGATCACATCTTCTGAGTGAGATGAGGTGAGTCTAGAAGATCTTCTGACTGTTGGCTCTTCAGAAATCCTGAGATTCTCTAAAGATGCAGCAACTTGATCTTCTGATCCTTTGCTTCTGAGATTTTCAGCTTCTGAAACTTTGCTTCTTGGTTCTATAGCTTCTGATATATCAATATCAATATCTGCAAAATTCTCAAATTGCTTTGGCTTTTCAAGACCAAGCTTATCATCAAATCTAATATTGATTGATTCTTCTACAACCAATGTTTCAGTAATGTATACTCTGTAGCCTTTAGAGCGTTCAGAATATCCAAGAAGGAAACATTTTTGTGCTTTAGAATCAAACTTACCAAGATGATCTTTAGTATTCAGAATAAAACAAACACATCCAAAAGGATGAAAATATGAAATGTTGGGCTTTCTGTTCTTCCACAATTCATAAGGAGTCTTATTTGGAATAGGTCTTATAGAGTTTCTATTCTGAATATAACATGCAATGTTTATTGCTTCTCCCCAGAAGTGCTTAGCCATATTGGTTTCATTGATCATGGTTCTGGCCATTTCTTGTAGAGTCCTATTCTTTCGCTCTACAACTCCATTTTGCTGTGGAGTTCTAGGGCATGAGAAATCATGGGCAATGCCATTTTCTTTGAAGAACTCCTCAAAGAATCTGTTCTCAAATTCACCACCATGATCACTTCTGACCTTTATGATTTTGCACTCCTTCTCAGATTGAATCTGAGTGCAGAATTCAAAGAACACTGAATGAGACTCATCCTTGTGTTTTAAGAACTTTACCCATGTCCAGCGGCTATAATCATCTACGATGACTAATCCATATTTCTTCCCTCTGACAGATGCTGTTTTGACTGGTCCAAACAGATCAATGTGCAGAAGTTTTAACGGCCTTGAGGAAGAGACAACATTCTTAGATTTGAATGCAGGTTTTGAGAACTTGCCCTTCTGACATGCTTCACAAAGAGCATCTGATTTGTATTTCAGATTTGGGAGTCCTCTGACCAGATTTAGTTTGTTAATCTGAGAAATCTTTCTCAAACTAGCATGTCCTAACCTTCTGTGCTAGACCCATTGCTCTTCAGAAACAGACATAAGACAAGTCACCTTCTGCTTCTCAAGATCTGAAAGATCAATCTTATAAATATTGTTCTTTCTCTTGCCTGTAAATAGGATTGAGCCATCCTTCTGACTTACAGCCTTGCAAGACTTTTGATTGAAGATTATGTCATAACCATTGTCACTTAATTGACTTATGGACAATAAGTTATGCGCTAATCCTTCTACAAGAAGTACATTAGTTATGGAAGGAGAGTTACCAATACTTATGGTTCCAGAGCCAATAATCTTGCCCTTCTGATCTCCTCCAAACTTGACTTCTCCACCAGATTTAAGCACCAGGTCTTGGAACATAGACCTTCTTCCCGTCATGTTTCGCGAGCACCCAGAGTCCAGGTACCATGACATTTTGTGCTTTGTCTTCTTTGCTGCTAAGGATATCTGCAACAGAAATTATCTTCTCCTGAGGTACCCACAATTTCCTGGGTCCTTTCTTGTTAGTTTTCCTCAAGTTCTGATTGAACTTGGGTTTAGCATAATAAGTAATAGGAGGAATAACATGATATTCTTTAGGTTTGGCATCATGATATTTTTTAGGTTGTGTCACATGCTTCTTGGTGTGTGTAGTGTTAAAGCTTTTGGCATGTGAAGTGAGCCTAATATCATGTGAGTGGCCATATTTGAACTGATCATACAATGGCTTGTATGTGATTTTCAAATCATCAACAGGTTCAAATTTGTGTGGGGTATCACCCTCATAGCCAACGCCAATCCTTTTGTTTCCAGAAACTCCATATATCATAGAAGCAAGGTGACTTCTGCCAATACTTCTAGATAGAAACTTTCTGAAGCTCGAGTCATATTCTTTCAGAATATGATTGAGGCTAGGAATGGATTTTTCTGATTCAGAAGGAGATCCAATGTCTTTGGATAATTTTAAAACTTTTTCCTTCAGTTCAAAATTTTCCACTTCCAGCTTCTTAGTTTCAGATTTAAATAGCTTTTTCGGCTTTTTGTATTTGATACTAAGATGAGCCTTGAGTTCCAGAAGTTCAGTTAAACTGGAAACTAACTCTTCTCTAGATAGTTCAGAAAATACCTCTTCAGAATCTGATTCTGATGTAGATTCTGATCCATCATCCACAATGGCCATCAGTGCAAGGTTTGCTTGCTCGCCTTCGGAGTCTGATTCTGATTCAGATTCAGAATCATCCCATGTTGCCATCAGGCCATTCTTCTTATGAAACTTCTTCTTGGGATTCTCCTTCTGAAGTTTAGGACATTCATTCTTGAAGTGTCCAGGCTCATTGCACTCATAGCAGATGACCTTCTTCTTGTCAGATCTTCTGCCTCCAGAAGATTCTCCTCTTTCAGGCTTCTTTGCTTGCTCTTCCAGAGATGGTTTACCCTTCTAGAGATCATGGACAATTCATCTTCTTCTTCTGATTCTTCAGAATCTACTTCTTCAGCCTGAAAAGCGTTAGTGCATTTTTTATAATTAGATTTTAACGCAATAGACTTACCTTTCTTCTGAGGTTCATTAGCATCCAGCTCAATTTCATGACTCCTCAGAGCACTGATCAATTCTTCAAGAGAGACTTCATTCAGATTCTTGGCAATTTTGAAAGCAGTCACCATAGGACCCCATCTTCTTGGCGAGCTTCTGATGATCTTCTTGACATGATCAGCCCTTGTGTATCCCTTGTCAAGAACTCTCAATCCAGCAGTTAGCGTTTTGAAATCTTGAGAACATCTTCTCAATATTCTCATCATCCTCCATCTTGAAGGCTTCATATTTCTGGATCAAGGCAAGAGCTTTAGTCTCCTTGACTTGGGCATTTCCTTCATGGGTCATTTTCAATGACTCATATATGTCATAGGCAGTTTCCCTGTTAGATATCTTCTCATATTCAGCATGAGAGATAGCATTCAGCAAAACAGTCCTACACTTATGATGAGTTTTGAATTGCTTCTTTTGATCATCATTCATTTCTTGTCTTGTAAGCATTACACCAGTAGCTTTCACTGGATGTTTGTAACCATCCATCAACAGATCCCATAAGTCACCATCTAGACCAAGAAAGTAACTTTCAAGTTTATCTTTCCAGTATTCAAAGTTTTCACAATCAAATACTGGTGGTCTAGTGTAACCATTGTTACCATTTCCATGGTATTGCTCAGCAGAGCCAGATGTAGATGTATTTGATGGATCTTCACCAGCCATCTTGACTTAAGCGTTTTTCTCTTCCTGAATCTTTTCTAAACACGGTTAAGTGCTTGCACCTTAGAACCGGCGCTCTGATGCCAATTGAAGGATAGAAAAACACTTAGAAAGGGGGGGGTTGAATAAGTGTAGCTTTTAAAACATGTAAGATAAAAACAATTTGCACAATGATTTTTTTCCGCGTTTGCGTTTTTATTCATTCCAGTCTGTCCTATTTTTCAAACTTCCACCAGTTTCAATTTGCTCTTCATCTTCCTTCAACCTTACCATTTATTTCTTTCAAACTTCTCATTCAATTTCTTTTGACTACTCATTCATTCACTCTCCTATATATACTTAACTGCAACAAAACCATAACCATTCACTCTGTTTCCTCTGCAAAAATTTCTTTTTCATTCTCTCTGCAGAGCAATTGTTATGGCCAACCACAACAACCAAAACGAAGCCGATTTTCCTAGTGTCATTTTCCGGAACGGAGAAGCGGGAGAAATTCAACGCAACCGATACCGAAATTTCTCTCAGAGAGGGGTGGTGGCATCAAGATTCGCCCATATCGAAAGCTTGCGAAGTTTGGGGCTGTTCGAAAACGGTGTGCGAATATTGCTCAATAAAACGAGTTTATCATTCTTAAGGACACTAGACTTCCCCACATACGATTCGTTAACCTTGAAGTTCCTAAGCTCGTATACTTACAACACACCCACCGACGCTTCGAACAACCTTATCGGAACCACTACCTTCCGACTATTCAACCGTGAGTACACCGTGAATCAAGAAAGCATAAGTGCTATTTTTTAGTTCACAAATGTTGAGGGAGTCAACTATAGAAATACGCCCGAGCTTGATTGGCAGAGAACCTCAAATGATATTTGGCAACGAATGTCCGATAACGAAAATGTCACTCCCGACATGTGCTTCTCTTTGCAAATTCATAATCCGGTCATGTGTTACGTTACTTCCACCGTATTTTAGCAAATACTATTTTCGAAAGAACTAACAACAACAAAGTCAATGGTAAGGAGTTATACTTCTTTTATTGTGCTTTTGCCAATCATCGGATCAATGCCAGCACTTTCCTTATGTCTCACATTCAAGCTCTCGTATCAAGAGAAGGAAACGCACCATTCTGTGTAGGATGGCTTGTCACTGGTATAGCTCGAGCCCTCGACATGAATGATAAGCTTGAAAATCAACCTTCTCTAGCACCCGTTTTTATGGATATAAACAACTACAGAGCTGGTCGCCTTATCAAATCAAGACCAGACGGAAGGTTCAACCTCATGGTGCGAAACAAGGAAGTTCGCAGTGTTATCTTGCCAAACAACGAGATCACCAGGATAAACTGCCAAAACAACTGGGTCTATGACCTCGACGCGTCTGCTCCTAGTGAGGACATACCAAATGATCTGAACAATGCAGATAATGCGGATGAGATCGAACAGGAGATGAATCAAGAAGAGCCCCAGCTTGATGAAAACCCCTAACCCAATCCTGATAATGTTGATGGATCGTCTGGACATTAACATCAAAGAAGAAATCAACCAGTCACACTGGATGACGTGTATAGAGATATGATAGGCAACCACAAGGAAGAAACTCAGTGTCATCAGAGGATCGAGGCGGGTCAGAATGAAATGATGACGCTGTTGCGTCAGATGCAAAGAGATCAACACGATTATGCGTATTGGAATGATCAAAGCATTGCAAACCTCACGGAGGAAATGCATTGTTTGACATACCGTGTTGAAGGCTTACATGAGTATGTGTATCATGCTGGGATATTTCCGCCTAGAGACGGCGATGAAGGACGAACGGGAGGTAGAGCACGTTCTCGAGGCCGAGCACGAGGAAGCACTAATAAACAAAATCGCTACAGTCTTG
Source organism: Vicia villosa (assembly GCF_029867415.1). Lineage (NCBI taxonomy): Eukaryota > Viridiplantae > Streptophyta > Magnoliopsida > Fabales > Fabaceae > Vicia > Vicia villosa. The sequence goes on from NC_081183.1 coordinate 81,370,221, forward strand.
ACACTCTAGAACCCCAATTTATGCAAGATTCAATTTAAGTACCTATTATTTCAAAGTCTTTAACCTCCAGCTTTAAAGTACCTTTGAGAAGTTTATTCAGCAGTCGGCACCGTCTTAAACACAAACTACGTAGAGAGCCGATGAATATAAGTGAATGATCCTGAAATTTTTCCGTAAAGAATTTAAAAGATTGCACTGACTAAGCTAGGTGACCCTCACCCGGTCATTTAACCCAAAGGATGTATATCTCACGAAAAATAAAGAAACCTATTTGTAATACGGTGAACTGACTTTTTAATTGAAATGTCGCGGTTAAGCAAGAGTCGCCACCGACTTTTATTTTATCCAAACAAGTTAGAAAGGCTAAAAGAAATAGGAAAAACCTTTTAAATAAAATAGGGTTCGGGGGGTAATTATGCAAAGGGAAGGTGTAAGGCACCCTTTGCATCCATGGTTTTCCATGGGCTCTTAATTGCTTTGCTCTTTGTTTGAAAAGAAATGTAGAAGAAAAAGAATAGGGACTTTAGCTCGTAAATGAGCGTAGCCCTTTTGAAGGATTATGAGAAAGAATATAAAAATTTTAGAGCAAGGCAAAGCAATTAAGGGCAATTACCTTATAGTTTTTGAAAATGAGGTTCTTTTAGCCTTTTAGGATAAAAGGGTCTATCCATGCCATGAGGCCAGGAAGCCTTTCATTTGGATGTAAACGGGTCATCGCATGATCGTTCGCCATAAGACTGACCCATGCCATAGAGAGGCAGGTAGTCTAAGGGGAAGGATCTGAATAGCCTTTTTCGTAGGCAACCAGAGGATACCTTAGCCTTTTTGAAGGCAACTTACGAGGGTTGAGATCATGTATATCGAAGGCAGCATCATTAGGGACCATGATCTTTAATCGAGGCAACATGGCTGAGGTATCCTCGTATTCGAGGGACTGACTATTCTGCAAAAAAACACAAGGCACCAGGCAACAAGGAAACAGGCAACAGACAACAGACAACAGAGAGGTTTACCCAAAAGTGTGCGTGTGTGCACCAATCACGTGATTTTGTTCAGTTATATTATCTTGTAAATTTAAGTGATGCTAATTCAGTTAACAAGTTGCACTCCCTAGAATTACTAACCACGCAGTTTAATATAAACAATAATAATGGGGGAAGGGAAATTGCAACCAGCGGAGGAGAGGGGAATTGAAACCAGCGGGATAACACAAATGGGTTTGAAACAAGTAATAATATAATCGAGAGTAGGGTTTAGGGTTACCGATACTCGACGCTTTGGCAATTGACAAACCCTGAAAAGGTGGGAAAAATGCCAAACAAAAAATGGGGTGAGTGCATTATCGGTTCGGAGGCGAACATTGCTAACCCTAATAAAAATAAAAGATAAAGAAATTAAGAATAAATAAATACAAGGGCACTTAGCTTTGCATTTTGAATTTGATATGACATGGTTGGCGGTCGGAGGAAGCCTCAGGGTTAACCCTGAAAAATGGCAAGGGCAGAAAAATAGATGGAGTGAATGTATGCACAGTTCAAAAAAATATAAGGGCAAACCCTAAAATCAAAGGAAACAAAATAGACTTTGAAATTTAAATGAATCGTATACTTAGCTTCGTATTTGACGTGGCGCGTAGTCGGAGTGTATTTGAAGAGTCAACCCTGAAAAGGCACGGAAAATAAATATCTCAGTGTATGGAATGATCTTCGTAAAACCTGATTAGGGTACGAGTTAACTAAGAAAATAAAAATGATTTAATTAATTATTGGTCTCGCGACCTAATTAATTAAATCGGGATAAGAAAATAAAATTGAATGCAAAAAATAATTTTTATGAATTTTTTGGAGTTAAAATAACATAAATATAAATTTTTAAAGTAATTAAGTAGTTAAATGTAAATTAAAAAATAATTTAAATAAAATAACATTAAAATAAAATAATAATTATTATTATGATATAAAAGAAAAGAAGGTTTTTAGAAAACTAAATAAAATTTTTATTAGTAAAAACAAATAAAACAAATAAAACAAACAAAACAAATATATATACATATATGAACATATAAACAAGGATTTGTGTAGTTAACAATTAAAAAAAATAGAAAAACTTAACGTTTTTTGATCCTGTGTTGCGCGTCCAAGGAAGATCATAGTGGATTGCCAGCTTGCGTGCGTTGGATCGATCTAGATGGTGATCTAATGGTTGTAGTGAAGAGCCTCACGGTACACGCGTATAATGCCCTCGTACTGAATCATAGCCTATATGCTTAACAAGAAAAATCAACAAAATACATGACCCTATAGAGGATCGAACCGACGCTTCTCATCTCAAACGCCCCCTTGGACGCACCCTTTTACCACTCGGCCAATGGCTCTTCGTTGATCATCATACGCATTTAATCATTAATATATAAATAATGGTATTAAACGAGGGAAAACGCGCCAGTTTTCAAACGAGCCAATAGCCTCGTGACAACGCATCATCTTCTTCAATGAAAACCTGCTAAAAAAATTTACAGCGCCCTTCACAGATTAGTTATAAAAAGACCGTACCTTTTACACCTGTTCATCGTAAAACAATCCATACGTGCACGAAATTTAAAAGGAAAACCATGGTTCAACTTGGTTCGTCATTGCGAACTCATCTCCAGCGTTAATTTAGCCCAATTCTGCCTGCAACGAGAAATCCTAAAAACAAACCCTAATGCTCAACAATGGAGATTCGTGATATATTCACGAAAACATCAAATTAATGAACCAGACACGTTCTACACATCACAAGGATCATCAATACGCAAACGAAATTCAATTATGCATCATGAATTATGCTAATCGGCTTAAAATAAATTCACGAAAAATATGGCATACAGTTACCAATTCCAGTCGTACAAGAACTCGAGCGGTATCTGAATAGCTTCAGGGAGGCTTGAAGAAAGTGTTTGGATCTACAGCAACTCTTGAATTGGCCTCGAACTCAGAATTGATGTTTGAAATTTTCTTGGATTCTTGAACTCGGGTAAGGCTCTCTTTTGCTGCAGATTATCGTTGCCAAAAAAAACTCCCCTAATGTTTGGCACATGTTGGAATATATAGAGTGGGTAATTAGGTTACTAAAATATGGATGGATCTCTTATTGAATCAAGACTTTAATTTTGATTGAAATTTGATTTTCTTTCTTCCAAAATTGACTCAATTTCAATCTTTTCCAACTAGTATTATTATGCACGAAATTAGATTGATTTTGGAATATATTTGATGATTAAAATAGATCCAAATCACATCTTTTATAAAATATTTGATTTTCTTTTAATTTATATGATTTTAATTCTTTTTAAATTGAATAAAAAATCAAAATAAATCAAATTAATCGTATATCTTCGTGGCAAAGAGATTTTGGGCTCTTGGAGACTTGGAGACCAAGATTGAATCAAAATAACTTAGGCCCATTTGCAAAAATGTTCAAATTCTTTCACATTTTTCTCTCCAAAATAGCTCAACTTTGACATGGTCTATCTCTCTCAATTTTTGAGGTATGAGAGTGTTCTAGGACGTTTTAGAAACCTTAGAGAGTCCTCTAACTAGTGTCTTTGGTATCATATCAAAATGATTTTCCATGCTCCTTGTGTGTCCTTTTGAAAAAAGTGACTTTTTGTTGACTTTTGAAAGGGACCTATAATGCTTTAGTCCATATCTCTCAAATGAAACATTTCTAGACTTGGCATGTGAGAGACAATTTTTTAGAGAATCAAATTTCCTTCAAAATGAGCTTTGGATGGGAAATTTCTGATGTTCCATGTGTGAGTTATGACTGGTCAAAGTTCAGTTGACTTTTCCTATACAAAACCCTAATTTAGAAACTTTTTGAATTATTGATTTTTGATCTTTCCTTGATGAACCATGATCAATTCTTGATCAAATGGTGAATGATACTTCAATATGAGGATATTGACAAAAAATCAGGAGTTTTGACTTTTCTTTGACCACAGTTGACTTTTTAGGTCAACCAGTCGACTGTTGACTTCCTGAACAATTGAGTGACCAATTCTTTGAGATGAGACTTGATATTCGTCATGGAGATTATGTGAGATATATTGAACCATATGAGATGCCTTGGAGCCATTGATTCACTGATTTTCCTTTGAATGAACCAAACCCTAGTTTCAGAGCCTTGTATGGGGGAGTGTGTCTTGGAGCTTTATGTACTGATTTAACTTTGTATAAGAGAAATAGTATGGGCAAATTTTGGGGTATGACAGCTGCCCCTGTTCAATTATCTTAAACCTGAAGATGTAGAGTGGTTTGTATGCCAGTCGGTATCTGAAGGTGGAAGATGATTGAACACTAGAATACCAAGAAATTTGCCCTAGCTGAAGTAGGGACTTTTGTCGGAGATGGGCTTGAAGATGCCATCCAACTTGATATACTTGAGAGTCAGAATGTGTCGTACGTTAGACTGTTTCTGAGGAAAAGACTTGGGTTGAGTCGTACGTTAGACTGGGTCTAGTTTGCATCAGCAGATGTCTGGAAAACCGTGCGTTAGGCCAAAGAATAAGTCGTGCGTTAGACTATTCTCAATTGCATCCTCAGTTGTCTGGAAAACCGTGCGTTAGGTCGAAGAATAGATCGTGCGTTAGACTATTCTCAATAGCATCCTCCGATGTGTGGAAAACCGTGCGTCAGGTTGATGGATGAGTCGTGCGTTAGACTAATCCAAATTGCATCCTCAGATGTCTAGAAGGCCGTGTGTTAGGCTGAAAGATAAGTCGTGCGTCAGACTAATCCAAATTCCATCCGTAGATGTCTGGAATGTCGTGCGTTAGGCTGAAATTTTTTGTATTGAGGAATATTTGCTGGAGATGGGCTTAAAGATGCCATCCTGATGTCGAGACTGAAGTGTTTGAGAAGTAGTTGTTTGAATGTTGATCGTATAGTAGATGAATTAGATTTTTGGAGAGTTGGTCGTGTCAGCACCGTTCGTAGTAACTTAATTAGACTTTGGAAGATGATCGTGTCTACACCGTTCGTGATGAGAGAATTAGATCTTTGAAGGTCGATCGTGTCAGCACCGTTCGTAGTAACTGAATTAGATCTTTTTGTCATGTCAGTACCGTTCGTAATAACTGAATTAGACTTAGGAAATAGTTGATCGTGTCCACATCGTTCGTGATGATGGAATTAGATCTCTTGTCGTGTCAGCACCGTTCGTAGTAACCGAATTAGACTTTAGAAATAGTTGATCGTGTCCACACCGTTCGTTATGATAGAATTTGATTCTTTAAAGGTCGATCGTGTCAGCACCGTTCGTAGTAACCGAATTAGATCTTGGAGACATAATCGTGTCTACATCGTTCGTGATGATAGAATTAGATTCTCTTGTCGTGTCAGCAGTGTTCGTAGTAACTGAATTAGACTGGGAAGGTCAGTGATCGTGTCTACACCGTTCGTGATGATAGAATTAGATCTTTGAGAGTTGACCGTGTCAGTACCGTTCGTAGTAACCGAATTAGATCTTTTGTCGTGTCAGTACCGTTCGTAGTAGCTGAATTAGACTTAGTTGGTCATTGATCGTGTCTACACCGTTCGTGATGATAGAATTAGATCTCTGAGCGTTGACCGTGTCAGTACCGTTCGTAGTAACTGAATTAGATATTTGAAAATGATCGTGTCATTACCGTTCGTGGTAAATGAATTAGATCTTCGAGCGTCGACCGTGTCAGTACCATTCGTAGTATCTGAATTAGATCTTGGAAAGTTGGAGATTTCGTCCATTTGTCTGTACCTGTATCCTGCAATAGGTATAGTTAGTCTTTATGCAATGTCATGAGGCATGTATTATGTGACGAGTCTCTCAAAATAGATGAGAAACTTGAATGTTATGTATGAATTCATTATGAGGTAATGTATGCAATGTATGAATATGTTTATGACATATGATATGTGAATATGATCTATGTTGTCTTGATTGAGAAAATAAATCTCTATATCCTTATGATGATCTTGTCTTGAAGATGCTCAGCTGGGGATTTATGATTTTTGCTTGGGGATGAATAGTAGCTTGACACGCCCTGACTGGGGCTACAAGATTTTGATAAACCGATGTTGGAGAAGAGCAAATTTTTGGAGAACTGGTAGTATTGAAGATGTAAACTCTGTCGGGGAGCCATGTCTTCGGCGGGATGAGAGTATTTGAAGGTATCTTCTTAGTGATTACTCTGTGGGGATATGATCTTGTGAAATAAGCTTCGTGGGAAGACGTGGATGTCTTGAATGTTGCCCCCAGTATTATAGTAACTACCATTTGATTTAGGACACGCCACTGAGTATTGATCTTGCATAGCTTTGCCCCAGTCAGTAGGAACTTTGGAAAGATTCGACTCGCGAGGACTTTTTGAGATGTACACTATGGGCGATATGCCCTTAGTACTTAGTATGATGCCCCTGACTGATCGGGAAATGGCTTCTTGGAGTAATCTTGTCTGTCGGGATAACTTTCGGTCATTAACTGTACCCTGTTGCAAGTTCTTTCTGATGCTAACATTTGAAATTATGTAGCAGAATATGTTTAAAAATGAATTCATGAGATGCAATGCATACGTTGTCTAGAATTTTTGAAGAATATTAAAGCAGGAGATGTAAAAACATGACATTTGTAACAATGTGATGTTTGTAAAAAAGAAATATCAACTCAGCATTTTTTGTAAACCTTAAGGAGTCAGGAAACCTTTTTGGTGACAGTATGCTTTCGAACTAACCATGCTTCAATTAGGACTTTTGAGGGTTGTAACGTGGCTTGGTTCACGGTTTAAGAAACAAAGGATAAAGGCTCAAAATTTGATTGTACCCACCCCTCTTCATGATGATCTTCAGTCCTAAGCTCAGTTAATTCAACTTATGCATTCAGGTTCCAAGAGACTTTTGGATTTGCACCTTTGATAATGATGATGGTTCACAAGCAAAGAGAACTTTTGAGATGGCAGTCACTTCTTCCTTTTGGTAGTCACAACATTGTGTTGTTCAGGAATTTATTGACTTCTCTTCTTTCATCTTTTTGATATCCCTAACTTTTGCCTGAACTGTCTATTTTGAGCTTACAGTCAGCGGGATGCCTTGATTTTTGCCTAAGTCTTCTTTTGATTTTTGACTTAGCAGGCTTTTCTTTGTATATATGTTTTTTCATTTTTTTTCTTTTTGAAAGATATTTGAAGGATAGAAAAACACTTAGAAAGGGGGGGTTTGAATAAGTGTAGCTTTAAAAACTTGACAGATAAAAATAAATTGCACAGTTATTTTTATCCTGGTTCGTTGTTAACTAAACTACTCCAGTCCACCCCCGCAGAGATGATTTACCTCAACTGAGGATTTAATCCACTAATCGCACGGATTACAATGGTTTTCCACTTAGTCAGCAACTAAGTCTTCCAGAGTCTTCTGATCACACACTGATCACTCCAGGAACAACTGCTTAGATACCCTCTAAGACTTTTCTAGAGTCTACTGATCCACACGATCACTCTAGTTACAACCTGCTTAGATAACCTCTAAGACTTCCTAGAGTATTCTGATCCACACGATCACTCTAGTTCCTTACAACTTAATGTAATCAATTCTAAGAGTATTACAAATGCTTCTTAAAAGCGATAATCACAAACTGTGATATTTCTCTTAATCGTTTAAGCTTAATCTCACTAATATATTACAACAGCAATGTAGTGAGCTTTGATGAAGATGAAGATTCTGAGCTTTGAATTTGAACAGCGTTTCAGCAAGTTAATTTGAGTTGTTTTGGTGCGGAAATCGTTAACCTTGCTTCACATCAGAACTTCATATTTATAGGCGTTGGAGAAGATGACCGTTGAGTGCATTTAATGCTTTGCGTGTTCCGTACAGCATCGCATTTAATGTTATACGCTTTTGTCAACTACCTCGAGCCTTGTTCACGCTGTGTCTACTGACGTAGCCTTTAGTAGCTTTTAACGTTCCTTTTGTCAGTCAGCGTAGCTTGCCACTTGTACTTTCTTCTGATCTGATGTTTGTGAATACAACGTTTGAATATCATCAGAGTCAAACAGCTTGGTGCATAGCATCTTCTGATCTTCTGACCTTGAAGTGCTTCTGAGCGTGATACCATCAGAACTTCAGTGCTTCTGTTCTCTTGTTCTTCTGATGCTTCCATAGACCCATGTTCTGATTCTGCTTCGACCATCTTCTGATGTCTTGCCAGACCATGTTCTGATGTTGCATGCTGAACCCTTTGAGACAAAGCTTCTGAGCGCTGAATTATGCGTACTCTTTATATATTTCCTGAAAGGGAAATTGCATTGGATTAGAGTACCATATTATCTTAAGCAAAATTCATATTATTGTTATCATCAAAACTAAGATAATTGATCAGAACAAATCTTGTTCTAACAATCTTCCCCTTTTTGATGATGACAAAAACATATATAAATGATATGAATTTGCGATCAGAAAGAACAGACGGCAAAAGACAAATTACACAGCTATAGCATAAATAATCTCCCCCTGAAATAAATACTCGAAGAACTTTAATAAAAGACTTCCCTGATTATTTCGGTAGAGACGATCATATGAGCTTCTGTCTTTAGAGAATTCCTTAGCTTCTGACTTCTGCTTCCATTGGACAGCTTCAGAACTAGAATTTCCTTAGATCCCTAGAACACTCACAGCTTCTGATTCCTGCTTCCATCTAGGACAGCTTCAGAACTTGAATTTCTTTGATCTTCTGATCATTCACAGCTTCTGACTTCTGCTTCCATTTAGGACAGCTTCAGAACTTGAGTTTTCTGGATCTTTAGAACATTCACAGCTTCTGATTTCTGCTTCCCTCGGATAGCTTCAGAGCTTTGAATTTCTACCAACATCACTTCATGCTAGATTTGTATCAGAACATTGTTGAATGTACCAGAGCATCATCTGAGCATCTCTACATCCTGAAATGTTACAGAACAAAAACTAAACGACAAAAGTCAGCATGAACGAGTCAGAACATAAAATGTATATTAGAACACATGATATGTATCAGAGCCATTTAGGCTAAAATAATGTATCAGAGCAAATAGAATTTTGTCAGATCAAATAGACAAATATGGATCAAATTCTATTATCAGTGCTTCTGATTCATTCTTCTTTCTTGCTTCTGATTTCTGAAGCTTGACAGCACTGAGCTTGCTTCAGTTTCCATGGTTTAGCTTCTTGTGTTTGCTTTGAAGATTTTCTTCACTTCTTTATACCTGCAAAACACTTAAACCATATAGAACTTGCAGTTCTTGTTAGTAAATGTGTGGGAGCTTTACCCAGCAACTGATAGATTAATCAAATCATTTATCATTTATCTTCTCCCCCTTTTTGTCATAACATCAAAAAGCAAAAAAGATTCAGAGACAAACAAAACGAAACATATGGAGGAAGAAGATGATTTCATTGAAGTTCAAACACCAGGTAGAAGTACAAGAAGACAAGAAAGATCAGATGCACGAAACAAAACAGATGCAACGAAAAGAAAGAGACAACACAGACTCAATCTAAGATGGCCCTAGTCTTGACAAGATCTTGGTCAGCATCTCTTGAACCTTATTGTTGTGTCCTTCTTGCCTCACCATGAAAGCGCTATACTCAGCATTGAGTGAGCTTTGCTCATCCTGTCTCTTCTGAATTTCTTCCAGAGTCCTTGCAAGACGAGAAGATTCATCAGAAGAAGCTTCCATAGATAGATCATTTGCAGGGATTTCCTCAACAGGATCTGATTCAGCAATATGATCTTCAGCATCTGCTTCTTGCATAGAAACATCTCCATATTCTGCAGCAGGAATTTCCGAGTCTCCATTTTCAAGTGCCTGAAGAATGGCAGCTAGATTCCTTGGAGCAGAAGGACCTTCAACTTCTGGTGGGTCAACGACTTCTGGAATGACCAAGCTTGGGTCTTTCTCAGACGGGTTTTCCCTTAGATAGTCAAAGAGAGTCTTGAAGTCTCCGAGCAGAACAGGATAATCAGGAATAAAGATAACAATATCCCTGCATGGATTTGCTTCCATTACAGCAGCGAGTCTTGCTACTTCCAATTCATCCACAAAGGGTTTCTCCTCAGCAGCAACACAATTTCTGAGAGGATGGCAGTATATACCATTATCTTCCTCCAGAAGGTAACCAGGGTAACCAGGGGCAGCAGCCACTAGTCTTTTCTGTACTCCCATTGCTTCTACTTGAAAATCCTTGCGAAATCTTCTCCAGAGATTTCTTGTAGAAACATCATCCAGACCATTTAGAAATGCATCCTTCAGAAGGTCTAGACTGCTAATCACCTCATGTCTGAAAAGTTCCAGGGAGGTATAGGGTTCAGGTTCAGGCGGATTGAAGGTGAATTTGTAGTCAGGGTAGAGAAGACAGTAAGGTTTGGATATTCTGGTAGGTAAGGGATGGGATATAGAAGGTGGAGGTGCAGTGGATGAGGAAGAAGGGATATCTGAAAGAATGATTGATGAGGGTGGAATATCAGAAGGGGTCGATTGAGAAGAGGGTGAAGTATTTGAGAAGGGAATTGGTGAGAAAGATTTATCAAAAGGAGTTGGGAGAAGAATACTTAAGGGAGTGGGGTTTAGAATGGGAGAGGAGAAGGATGATGGAGAAGGATTTGGTAAGGTGAAGTTTACTTTTGATTCAGAAGGAGGTGATTTGGGAGAAGGTTTAGGGACAGAAGGAGGTGGAGTAAAAACCTGCCTGGAGGAGTGTTCAGAAGAAGCATGTGAAGATCTGGTTTTGTGAAAGGAGTCTCTGATCCTTTTATTTCTTCGTTCAGAAGAGCCTACCTTGTCAGGATCATAGGTGACCCTCAACTTCTTGGCTCTCTCAGCCTCATCTTCTTGTGCCTTTCTTTTTAGCCTTGCCTGTCGTTCCTTCTTATCCTTCTTCAGAATATCATCTTTGGACGGGAGTACTCTGCCACGGATCCAAGCAGGATCAACGTCTGATTGCTTCCTAACACAATCTTCCAAGTAAAGCTTGACAATATGATCAAGTTCTTTATGAAACAAGGAGATGAATCCTTCAACAGCAATTCTTCTTGACAGAATGTCAGGAAAGCTTGTGCACACAAAAGGTACATTCTTAATGAGTTCCAGTCTGAACAAATCAACACCATTGAAGATGGGACCTTGAATTACTCCAAGAGAATGCGATGCATTGCGATTTCTGATAGAGTCCACAACTTTGCTTTCAATCAGAATGTCTGAAATCATCCTTCCGAATGGAATGGTTGTTCTTGGAATATGAGGGTACTTCGCCCTTTCATCTTCTCTTGATTCAAAGATAGATGTTTTCAGATTCTCAAACAGAATATGAGAGATGTTGATCTCTATCTTTTTGCCAATGCAGAAAAGAGTGTACTTGTGAGTCGGACTGATGTAGGAGGAGGAGAGGATCCTTTTTCTATGGTGAAGAGAACCCAGAATAATCTCAGCCCATACTTTATAGAAAGGCCTTAAGGTGCCCGTGTTATGAGAATCAATTCCAAAAACCGTAGAGATTTGTTTTTCAACTGGAGTCCAGTCAACTATATTGGGTTGAAGACCAGACCAACCTTCTTCATCATCAAGATTGTACAGCTTCCTGATGAGCTTCTCAGTGATAACCACTTCATGCCCTAGCACAAATGAAATGATGGCAGTTGGAGTAACCGTTGCGTGTACCCAAAAATCCTTCACAAGTTCAGGATAAATTGGACCAACCAATCTATCAAGATAATTAGACCATCCTTGCTCAAAGATTCTTGCATCACACTGAAAGCCATTAGCTTTAAGGTTGTTGATGTCCACAGCAGATTCACATAGAACTTCCAGTTCTTTCGTGGGTATTAAGCATGTTTTCAAAGGAGCATGTTCATTCTTGCTTAAAAAGATCTGTGAAGAAGTGATCCTTTCTTTTGAATTTGATGAACAAGAAGAAAAGTTCATGATGATAATGCCTTGAGATCAAATCAAAAGACTAGGGTTTGACGAGAAATGCAACGAAGTGAATGCACAAAAGAGAGAGAAAGAGAGAAAAAGAGGGAATGAAGATGAAGCGGGTTATTTAAAAGATTTAAAAAGAAATCATTATACATTTAATGAGAAATGACATTAGGAGAGAGAACACAGTAAATGAAATGATTTAATACAGTTACCTAGGTCGGCGTCTTTTCAACTGCACGCTTCGTACTAACCGTACAGACACGTGTTCACCATAAGATAATAGATGACAGCTGTAAATTTCAGAATAGACTTTACGCCTTCAGATTCTGATCAAGTTTCTCTTCAGGAAACACTCCTTCTGAAGTGTGCTGATATAAATCTGAATGATCTTCTGATCCATTACTTCTGATATACACAGCTTCTGGAGGTTCACTTCTTTGTTCTGCAGCTTCTGATACGACAAAATTGTATCTGCAGAAATTCTTAAGCTGCTTTGTTTCATCAGAAACAAGTTTATCATCAAACCAGATATTTATTGATTCGACCACAATCAATGTTTCAATTTTGTATATTCTGTAGCATTTAGAGCATTTAGAATACTCAAGAACGAAACATCATTGCTCAGAACTTGGAAGACAGTCTTTCTTCCCTTCAAGTGTTGAGACCAACTTGAGTCTAGGAGACATGTCATGTTGACTTTTATCTTCTTTGTCACCAAGAGAATCTGCAAAAGAAATAGTCTTTTTCTTTGGTACCCACATTTTCTTGGGTCCTTTCTTGTTAGATTTTCTCAAGTTCTGATTGAACTTGGGTTTAACATTGTAAGCAATAGGAGGAACAGCATGATAATTTTTAATGTGAGTTTCATGATATTTCCTAGGTTGTGTCACATGCTTTTTGGTGTGTGTTATGTGAAAACTTTGAGCATGTGAAGTGTGCCTAATATCATGGGAGTGGCCATACTTGAACTGATCATACAATGGCTTGTATGTGAATTTCATTTCATCAACAGGTTCAAGTTTGTATGGGGTTTCACCCTCAAAACCAATGCCAAATCTTTTGTTTCCAGACACAGCATATATCATAGAAGCTAGCTGACTTCTGCCAATACTTCTAGATAAGAACTTCCTGAAACTTAAATCATATTCTTTCAGAATATGGTTTAGACTAGGAGTGGATTTTTCTGAATCAGAAGGAGATCCAACATTATTGGATAATTTTAAAAGTTTTTCTTTTAATTCAGAATTCTCCAACTCAAGCTTCTTTGTTTCAAATTCAAATAGCTTTTTCAGCTTTTTGTATTTGAGACTAATCTGAGACTTGAGTTCCAGAAGTTCAGTTAGACCGGAAACTAACTCATCTCTAGTAAGTTCAGAAAATACCTCTTCAGAATCTGATTCTGATGTAGATTCTGATCCGTCATCTTCTGTCGCCATCAGCGCACAGTTGGCCTGCTCATCTTCAGAGTCTGAATCATCTTCTGACTCATCCCAGGTTGCCATAAGACCTTTCTTCTTATGAAACTTCTTCTTGGGATTTTCCTTCTGAAGATTTGGACATTCATTCTTGAAGTGTCCAGGTTCATTGCATTCATAGCACATGACCTTCTTCTTGTCAAATCTTCTATCATCAGAAGATTCTCCACGTTCAAATTTCTTTGAACTTCTGAAGCCTCTGAACTTCCTTTGCTTGGTCTTCCAGAGTTGATTTAGCCTTCTGGAGATCAGGGACAGTTCATCTTCTTCTTCAGATTCTGATTCTTCAGGATCTTCTTCTCTAGCCTGAAAAGCGTTAGTGCATTTCTTGATATTGGATTTTAATGCAATAGACTTACCTTTCTTTTGAGGCTCATTTGCGTCCAGCTCTATTTCATGACTCCTCAAGGCACTGATAAGCTCTTCCAGAGAAACTTCATTCAGATTCTTTGCAATCTTGAATGCAGTCACCATAGGACCCCATCTTCTGGGTAAGCTTCTGATGATCTTCTTTACGTGATCAGCCTTGGTATATCCCTTGTCAAGAACTCTCAATCCAGCAGTAAGAGTTTGAAATCTTGAAAACATCTTTTCAATGTCTTCATCATCCTCCATCTTGAAGGCTTCATACTTCTGGATTAAAGCTAGAGCTTTAGTCTCCTTGACTTGAGCATTTCCTTCATGAGTCATTTTCAAGGACTCATATATGTCATAGGCCGTTTCCCTGTTAGATATCTTCTCATACTCAGCATGAGAGATAGCATTCAGCAAAACAGTTCTGCAATTATGATGATTCCTGAAGAGCTTCTTCTGATCATCATTCATTTCTTGCCTTGTCAGCTTTACGCCTCTGGCATTTACTGGATGTTTGTAACCATCCATCAGAAGATCCCATAGATCACCATCTAGACCAAGAAAGTAACTTTCCAGTTTATCTTTCCAGTATTCAAAGTTTTCACCATCAAATACCGGCGGTCTAGTATAACCATTGTTACCGTTGTATTGCTCAGCAGAGCCAGATGTAGATGCAGGTGTAGACTTTTCACTTTCATCAACCATCTTTTACAGAAGCGTTTTTCTCTTCCTGAATCTTTTCTAAACACGGTTAAGTGCTTGCACCTTAGAACCGGCGCTCTGATGCCAATTGAAGGATAGAAAAACACTTAGAAAGGGGGGGTTTGAATAAGTGTAGCTTTAAAAACTTGACAGATAAAAATAAATTGCACAGTTATTTTTATCCTGGTTCGTTGTTAACTAAACTACTCCAGTCCACCCCCGCAGAGATGATTTACCTCAACTGAGGATTTAATCCACTAATCGCACGGATTACAATGGTTTTCCACTTAGTCAGCAACTAAGTCTTCCAGAGTCTTCTGATCACACACTGATCACTCCAGGAACAACTGCTTAGATACCCTCTAAGACTTTTCTAGAGTCTACTGATCCACACGATCACTCTAGTTACAACCTGCTTAGATAACCTCTAAGACTTCCTAGAGTATTCTGATCCACACGATCACTCTAGTTCCTTACAACTTAATGTAATCAATTCTAAGAGTATTACAAATGCTTCTTAAAAGCGATAATCACAAACTGTGATATTTCTCTTAATCGTTTAAGCTTAATCTCACTAATATATTACAACAGCAATGTAGTGAGCTTTGATGAAGATGAAGATTCTGAGCTTTGAATTTGAACAGCGTTTCAGCAAGTTAATTTGAGTTGTTTTGGTGCGGAAATCGTTAACCTTGCTTCACATCAGAACTTCATATTTATAGGCGTTGGAGAAGATGACCGTTGAGTGCATTTAATGCTTTGCGTGTTCCGTACAGCATCGCATTTAATGTTATACGCTTTTGTCAACTACCTCGAGCCTTGTTCACGCTGTGTCTACTGACGTAGCCTTTAGTAGCTTTTAACGTTCCTTTTGTCAGTCAGCGTAGCTTGCCACTTGTACTTTCTTCTGATCTGATGTTTGTGAATACAACGTTTGAATATCATCAGAGTCAAACAGCTTGGTGCATAGCATCTTCTGATCTTCTGACCTTGAAGTGCTTCTGAGCGTGATACCATCAGAACTTCAGTGCTTCTGTTCTCTTGTTCTTCTGATGCTTCCATAGACCCATGTTCTGATTCTGCTTCGACCATCTTCTGATGTCTTGCCAGACCATGTTCTGATGTTGCATGCTGAACCCTTTGAGACAAAGCTTCTGAGCGCTGAATTATGCGTACTCTTTATATATTTCCTGAAAGGGAAATTGCATTGGATTAGAGTACCATATTATCTTAAGCAAAATTCATATTATTGTTATCATCAAAACTAAGATAATTGATCAGAACAAATCTTGTTCTAACAATATTGACTGCCTTGCTTAATGATCGATGAACCATCATCGGCTTTTGATTGACATCTCCAACACTTCTTGAATGTGTGCGGATGATCGCTTATGATTGAAACCTTTGTTGAAAGGTGTACTGACTGATTCTCTTAAAATAGAATGCACAGCCAAATTAACTGAGAACTACCCTGCCCCAGGTTATGATCAGAGGGTTTTGATTAGTACAAGAAAGAAACTTCTACTTCTTAGGCTCAAAGGGGTTGACGAGGGATTAACATCCTTATATCTCCACTGTTTAGGAATTGAAACAATGCTTGTACATCGTCAGCATAGTCTGTTCAAAAGCATACTGTATGAGGTTACGGTATCGTTTTCGTCATCCTCCCTCAAAAGGTATACAACTTTAGCAGGAGTTGAGTATCACAAAAACGTATGCAGAATAAAGACATAATTTAAAATGAGTGATAACGAAATAATTTATTCAAGACAAACATATGCAATGCACTGATGATGATTATTAAAACAGATAATGTCTATCATAATTTGAATGTTTAAACAAACAGGAAAAGAAATTGCAAATGAAAGTAAATCTAATGATCTAAAAAGTTCATCCTTCTAAACATTAATCAATCTTGTCGTGACTAGGAATGGGAGCGGTGATCACCACAGGAGTCTTAGGATGATTGAATTCAATTTCACCAGCATCGATCATGTCTTGAATCTTGTTCTTCAATGGCCAACAATCATTTGTATCATGTCCAGGGCTATTGGAATGGTATGCACACCTCGCATTGGGCTTATAGCTAGGAGCGGAAGTGTTGGGCTTTACAGGAGGATCCCTCACAGTAATCAAGTTTGCTTTCAACAAATGTTGTAATGCCTGAGCCAGTGACATGTTGATCTTCGTGAACTGACGCTTAGGTGCATCTGGCTTGCGTCTTTGTTGTTGTGGAAATGCCCCAGCGGATAGGTTGTGTTCATTACGACCTTTCGGGTTGTGCACAATTTTAGCCATATGAGGTTTCTCAGGTGAATTGAAACCAATGATCTTTTCATCAATTAAGTCTTGAATCTTGTGCTTTAGTTGCCAACAATCCTCTGTATCATGACCAGGACTATTCGAATGATAAGCACATCTCGCATGGTACTTGTACCCAGGAGTAGGATTAGCAGGAAATGAATATGGAGGCAATAAAGTTATCAAGTTCTGATTGAGCAGCTGTTGCAGTACTTGAGACTGCGGCATGGGTAACAGAGAAAATGATCGCTTAGGCTTGGATCTTTGATTATCTTGACCACCTTGATGCTTATGTTGATCCTTCTCCTTCTCGGCCAGAAGTGCCTTTAATTCTTCTTGCCCCTTGGCCAAGTGAAAGATTATTTTTTGGAACTGGTTATTCTGAGCCTGAAGATTTTTGACAGATTGTTCGAGATCCATTTCCTTGCTGAAACAAACAGCGGGAAGATGAGGCATTTGTTTTTATGCCGTTTGGTTAGTTGTGTACGAGTGTCAGGTCTGAACGAGTCATCTTAAATGTCCAAGCAACCATGAAAGAATGATGAGCAAGAGAAAGAGGAAAATTACAAATACTGGGAGCAAACACGGCCGGCCGTGCTTCAGCACACGGCCCGTGTCAGAACTCAGAGCAAACTCCATACAATATCCAGGGAGCCAACATGGCCGCCCGTGTGCCTGAGCACGGCCCGTGTTGGTAGACAGCATTCTTCCATATGGATTCCAGGGGGCCAACACAGCCGGCCGTGTGGCTTGGCACGGCCCGTATTGGCAGGCGCGTGAATGACCAATCTTTGAGTTTTTGACACTCAAACTTATCCCTAAGGGCACTTTTGACTTTGTACTGCTAGAGGCTTGTATGGAGACTATTTAGGTTTATGTTTTAAGTTATTTTGGTACACTTTTTGGAGAGCGTACAAGAGAATTCCAGATCAAGGGTTTGAAAGATAGCTTCATCAAGGTTTTGGAAGACGAAGAGATTCAACGGTGGACACCATTGAAGATCAGAGTTCTCTAAATCTTTGTAATGTCTAAACTTTTCAATTTGTGTTTCTTGAATACTATGAGAGGCTAAACCCCCCAATGCTAGGGGGTGTCCCTGACTTGAATTGTAACGACTCTTAATATCGTCTTACTTTAATCCTATGTTTATATTATGCAATTTGATTGTTTAATGTTTTTATGCTTTGTTTGTCGGCAAAACAAGGATTGATCTCCGGTTAACAATTTGTAGGACTACGGTTGTTAAGGTTTTTAAACAATTAAATCTTATAGTTATCACCACGGACTAGGGATACCGTAAGGTCATTTGAATATTCTTGATTAACTTTGGCTTTGGTTTAATTCTTTGTTTCTAAGGACTTAGGCAATAGGATTGTAAACCAAAAGGTTTTCACTAAGGACTTAGGAAAACACCCTTAAGAACAAATAGTTGCAGGATATGAACTTGTTAAAGAGATCTTTATTCAGAGGAGTTATAAGGCAAATCATACACCTACCTTGGCATTACTCTAAAAGTTATAAAAAAGTCAATTTTAATTTCAGCTTATTTATCTTAATTCACTTACTTTATTATAACAAAAACTCTCATATGCCATTTTGTTTAATTGACTAGGTACAATAATTTATATTTCCTACGCAATCCTCGTGATCGATACTTGGGGTAAAACCCATTATAAGTACATCGGTGAAAATAGTACACTTGCTATTTTTCCGATCAAGTTTTTGGCGCCGTTGTCGGGGACTGCCAAAATATAAGTCATTATTTAGTCAATTAAAATTTTATTGCTCTGCAATTAAAATTTTATTTCTACTGAAGTTTTTATTTTTATTTTTATTTGTATTTTTTTACTCCCAACTAATCATTGTCTAATCTTGTATGCGAGGTAAGGCCTCAGCTGAACTTCTTTTTGACGCAGAACCAGAAAGAACATTGCGAGCACGACTACGAGAAGTTAAGCGGAAAAGACTGGCATCGAAAGAGGGATCACCTATAGTTTCAGAATCGGAAGACGAAGAAGTACTATCTATTCCGTCTGAGCATTCAGAGTCTGAATCGGAAACTATGGCAGCGGATCCACCTCCTCCTGGGAGACTTTTAGGTGATTATGGAAGGGCTAATGCACCGCTTGGAAGAATGACCATAGTAAATCAACCGGTTAACGTGGCACACTTCCAACTACATCCTTCCACTATCCGTCAGTTAGAAAGCAAGCCCTTTGCTGGAAGAATCAACGAAGATGCGAATAAGCATCTACAAAGATTCCTCACCACAACAACATCATTGAAGATAGAAGGCCATTCCGAAGAAGCCAAGAGACTCGTGATGTTCCCTTTCACTTTATCCGAAGATGCGGAAGAATGGTTTTACTCACTTCCAGCTGGAAGTATCACCACATGGCAACAGATGGAAACTGCTTTTCTTAATGAGTACTTCCCCGCGTCAGTTTTCATTCGAAAAAGATATGATATAGTAAATTTCAAGCAGAAAGAAGGGGAATCGTTGGGAGATGCATATAAAAGGTTTAAGAGGTATTTGGTTGCGTGTCCTACTCATAATATGGACCCAACCGAGCAAATGCAGACTTTTGTTAATGGTTTACGAGTCAAGACAAAACAGCTTATAGATACTGCTGCCGGTGGCTCAACTAATTTTTCAACAGCCACTGGTATCAAGAGGATCATAGAAGCAATTGTTGCTAATGAGCATATTGAGTTATATGATCGCGCGATGAGTCAACCAGAGGGGAAAATTGATTTGAAGCTTGCTGATCAGGTGGTTAAAATGGAAGAACAAATTGCGGCTGAAGTAGAAAGAAGATTGAAGAAGATGAATATTGGTGAACAGAAAGTAGAACAAGTTGAGCCAGTCGCCTCAGTTGTATGTGAAATATGTGGTGGACCGCATTTTGCTATACATTGTGTGGCAGCACAAGAACAGGTGGAACAAATTCATATGTTGAGGCAAAATAATCCATACGCCAATACATATAATCCAGGTTCGAAAAATCGTCCTAATTTCGCATGGAAGGACCAACAAAGAAACTTTCAAAAGCAAGGACCAACCCAATTTCAATCTCCAGCTCAGTCAGAACAATATAGACCTCCTCAACAACAACTTCCATACCAGCAACAATTTCAACACCACCCGCAACAGTTCCAATCTCAAGCACCTCAACAATTTCAACAACAGGCACCGAAGAAGGCAGAATGGGAGATAGCTATTGAAAAAATGGCAGCTCAAAACTCTCAATTTCAGGAAGAAACTAGGAGCAGCCTGAGGAACACAGGGGCATCAATCAAAAATCTGGAAATTCAAATGAGTCAGATTGCACAACAAATGACTAACTCCCAACAATAGGGTGCTTTACCCAGTGCTACAGTTACTAATCCCAGAGACAATAATCATCTGAACGCTGTGACAACCAGAAGCAAGAAGTCCAATGACACCCCTGAGAAGAATCATGATGAAGAAGATATGTTGATTGAAGTGGATGTAGAGATTAAAGAAAATGAGGTTGCAAGTCAAGAGGTCATGGGTGATGAAAGGGTGGTAAAAGAAAAAGTAGTTACACCTAAACCGGCGGTTAAACTCCCTTTCCCCACAAGAAATAAGAAGAAAGAACAACATGAGAAAAATTTTGAGAAGTTCTTGGAGATGTTCAAGAAACTTGAGCTGAACATTCTCTTCTTAGAGGCACTTGAGCAAATGCCAACCTATGCAAAATTCATGAAAGATATTATTTCAAAGAAGCGGACCATCGAGAGTGATCCGATTATTCTAACTGAAACTTGTAGTGCTATTTTGCAGGGCATGAAGATTCTGGTTAAAAAGAAAGATCGAGGTTCAGTAACTATTCCATGCACCATCGGTGATAGGTCTTTCAAGAAAGCTCTGATTGATTTGGGAGCAAGTGTAAGTCTTATGCCATTATCCATCTACAAAAGATTGGGGATAGGTAAAGTACAAGATACACGAATGACACTTCAGTTTGCTGACCACTCGGTGAAAAGACCGTACGGAATGGTAGAAGACGTGTTGGTGAAAATCGACAAGTTCGTATTCCTTGTAGATTTCGTTATTCTAGAGATGCCCGAAGACGAAGAGATACCAATCATTTTGGGGAGACCATTTTTAGAGACTGGGAGATGCTTGATCGACATAGAGGAAGGTACAATGACCTTGAAAGTCTATGATGAGGAACTAAAGATTGATGTGCGAAACACCATGAAATACAAAGATGGCATTGCCACAAGTCAACACATTGAGGTAATTGATCAAATTTGTGATGAAGGAAATTCTTTGACAACACAAAAGTTACCTTTGGAGAGAGTTTTGAGTTTATCAATCTTTAGAGAAGAAGAGGTAGTTGATGAAAAACATTGTGAAGTTTTAGCCATGATGGAAACAACATCATTTGTCAAAAATTCTCGCCACAACCGATGGGAGGAGTTAAGGCAACCGTTAGGGGAGGGAAGTAAAGATGAACAAAAGAAGGGGGCTGAACTAAAACAATTACCGGAGAACCTCAAATATGTCTTTTTAGACACTGAGAGTAAGTGCCCGACCATCATAAGTTCTCACCTTGAATTCCTTCAAGAAGATAAGCTTGTCAAAGTTCTTAAAAAGCATAAGAGTGCTCTCGGATGGTCCATTGAAGACTTGAAAGGAATAAGTCCAACAATTTGCACGCACAAAATCCTAATGGAAGATGATCACAAACCGGTTGTCGAACCTCAACGACGACTCAATCCAGTGATGAAGGAAGTGGTAAAACTGTTGGACGCATGGATGATCTATCCAATATCTGACAGTTCAAGGGTGAGTCCAGTTCATGTGGTGCCAAAGAAAGGTGGAACTATAGTGATTAAGAATGAAAAGAATGAGTTGATTCCTACGAGGACAGTTACAGGGTGGAGAGTCTGTATTGACTACCGAAGACTAAATCTGGCGACAAGAAAAGATCACTTCCCGTTGCCTTTCATCGACCAGATGTTAGAAAGGTTAGCAGGTCATGACTACTATTGTTTCCTCGATGGCTACTCGGGGTATAATCAGATAGCTGTTGCACCATAAGACCAAGAGAAGACCGCTTTTACATGCCCTTTTGGTATTTTTGCCTACAGAAGAATGCCATTCGGGTTATGTAATGCCCCGGCCACATTTCAAAGATGCATGCAGTCTATTTTTGCTGATATGCTTGAGAAGCACATGGAAGTATTTATGGATGACTTCTCGGTTTTTGGTAAGTCTTTTGATAATTGCTTAACTAACCTTGCTCTTGTTTTAGAAAGATGCCAATAGACCAACTTAATCCTCAACTGGGAGAAGTTCCATTTCATGGTGCGTGAAGGTATAGTTTTGGGTCACAAAATTTCTCATAAAGGAATAGAAGTTGACCAAGCGAAGATAGAAGTCATAGCAAAATTGCCTCCTCCCATGAATGAAAAAGGTATTCGAAGTTTCTTAGGGCATGCGGGCTTCTACCGTAGATTCATAAGAGACTTCTCTAAAATTGCAAAACCTTTAACTACGTTATTGGTTAAAGACAAAGCCTTTATTTTCAATGAAGAGTGTGCCGTAGCATTTGATACAATAAAGCAAAAATTAGTGTCGGCACCAATTGTTGTAGCCCCAGATTGGTCTCTACCTTTTGAGATCATGTGTGATGTAAGTGATATTACAGTGGGGGCGGTTCTGGGACAGCGTAGAGAAAAATTATTACATGTTATTTACTACGCTAGTCATGTGTTGAACCCTGCACAAATGAACTATGCAACTACCGAAAAGGAGTTGTTAGCGGTTGTATATGCCTTTGATAAATTCAGGCAATATCTGTTGGGTTCTAAAGTCATTGTTTATACTGACCATGCTGCCTTGAAGTATCTTTTTGCTAAACAGGACTCTAAACCAAGACTGTTAAGATGGATCTTACTCCTTCAGGAGTTTGATGTGGAAATTCGTGACAAAAAAGGATATGAAAACACTGTGGCAGATCTCTTGTCTCGAATGTCCCTTATTGAAGAAACAGAAGATACGCGCCCAATAAAGGACGAGTTCGCCGATGAACATGTCCTCGCTGTTTTTGGTGTGCCTTGGTTCGCCGACTATGCGAACTATTTGGTAGGTGGTATTATCCCTGATGATTTTGACTATAACCGAAAGAAAAAGTTTTTACATGATTGCAGGTTTTACTTGTGGGATGATCCATTCTTATACAAGAAGGGTCTCGATGGGTTGATTAGAAGATGTGTACCCGAGGAGGAACAAAGGGATGTGCTAAAAGCATGCCATGACTCCGAATATGGAGGACATTTCAGTGGTGATAGAACGGCTGCAATGGTCCTACAATCTGGTTTGTATTGGCCCACGTTATTCAAAGACGCTTAAGGTATTGTGAAAGAATGTGACAGGTGTCAAAGAACGGGGAATATCTCAAAAAGAAACCAGATGCCTCAGAAGGGTATACTTGAAGTGGAATTGTTTGATGTGTGGGGGATTGATTTCATGGGACCTTTTCCACCATCCTTTGGGAAGAACTACATCCTTGTAGCTGTGGATTACGTTTCTAAGTGGGTTGAAGCAGTAGCTCTACCTATAAATGACGCTAGGGTGGTAGTGAACTTCCTCAAAAACAATATTTTCTCAAGATTTGGGGTTCCCAGAGCACTCATAAGCGACGAAGGCACCCATTTCTTGAATAAGTTGATGGAGAATCTGCTGAAGAAGTACAATGTGAAGCACAAGATTGCAACTGCTTATCATCCTCAGACCAGTGGTCAAGTGGAGGTTTCGAACAGGCAAATCAAGCAGATTCTCGAAAAGACTGTCAGCGCTTTGAGAAAGGATTGGTCTCTGAAGCTTGAAGATGCACTATAGGCATACAGAACATCATTCAAAACTCCTATAGGTATGTCTCCGTATCAATTGGTTTATGGTAAAGCGTGCCATCTACCACTCGAACTTGAGCACAAGGCGTTTTGGGCCACCAAATTCCTTAATTATGATATTGTGAAAGCTGGAGAATCCCGAATTCTTCAACTCCATGAATTAGAAGAGTTCCGAAATCAATCCTATGAGAATGCCAAAATTTATAAAGAAACAACAAAGAAATTGCATGATCAAAAGATTCAGAAGAAATAATTTTGGGAAGGGCAACTGGTGCTGTTGTTTAACTCCAGATTAAAATTATTTCCTTGGAAGTTAAAGTCAAGATGGTCTGGACCTTTCGTGGTGCACAAGGTATTCCCTAATGGGGCTATTGAGCTTAGGAATAATAACAATGGAGACACTTTCAAGGTGAATGGCCAAAGGTTAAACCATATAATCCTAGACAAGGAGCGGTAACAATCGAACAGGTTCGTCTCGCATGATGAGATGAGCGACCGTCGAGCCATGCGATGTTAAACGAAGCGCTTCGTGGGAGGCAACCCACGGGTTTACTAAAACTTTTCCTTTTGTTTTGTTAGTGTGTGTGTGTGTGTTTTATGCAGGTGTTTGAAGTGGAAACCACAAAGATGGAAAATTGCGAAGAGAGGCATCAAGAAATAAAGCAAAGGAGTGCAACAGCACAAACAAGCACGGCCGCCCGTGCTTAGGCACACGGCCCGTGCGGATTCTTGAAGCCCTCTCCATACAAAAAAACAGGGACGAAGCACAGCCGCCCGTGCTTAGGCACACGGCCCGTGCTGCTTTGAAATCCCCTTCCCATGCAAAAACCAGGGGCAACACACGGCCACCCATGCGTGGGCACACGGCCCGTGTTGCTGTGCGCAGATTTGAAAAAAAAAATAGATTTTTTTGAAAAATTCTGACTTTTGAGTGGGCCCGCACGTTTTAAAAAACTCTTTTATTGTAGAAAACTCAGCATTGTTCACCTTCTTCCTCCATAACCCTATTTTTTCCTCCAACTTCTCTAAACCTCCATAACTCTCTCCATCTTCAACCTCACCTTACTCCATCATCAAAGCTCCAAATCATCATCTTCCTTCACAAAAGTTAGGCCGTTTTTCGCCCTCCACACAGTGACGGTAACCTTTTTCCGTTTCTTCATATATCAATTTTCGCTAATTTTTCAGGTACCCATTATGCCCCCAAAGAAAGCTGACAGAGGAAAGGCCGTCGTTGTCGAATCCTCAAGGCCCAAACAAAGAGTTCGCCGAACACCTAATGCTCACAACATCATTTTTGAAAAGGATGGGCATGTCCAAAGGTATAAGACTCTCTTGACTAGGAAGCTTGTCCCTACTAGGTATGTGTGTGATACCACTATTAATGCATTAGGAATCTTAGATGATGTGACACAAATGTTTAACAATTTAGGGATTCTTGAATTTATGCATAATGATGCGCCCACATACGAGCGTATTACTTTAGAATTCCTAAGCTCTGTGGAGTTTAATTTAGAAAAAAACTGGACTGGGCACTCTTTTGAATATTTCGGTACTCTAACCTTTCGACTTTATAATGAGGATCACTCTATGTCTGTAATTCAGCTTGGGCAATGCCTCCGGTTACCGTTAGTGGGACACGGGGCAGTGCCAAATGAGTTTTCTGCATCTTCTTTTTGGTCCTCTATTACAGGTTAACCGCAGTATGAAGCCCGAACCGCTAAAGCATCTTTGATCCAAAACTCGTGCTTCCGTTATGCACAAAAGGGGTTAGCTTTTACCTTGTTCGGACGAGGTGACAGTACAGGTGTAGCAACAAAAAGAGAATTCTATTTACTGTATGCTATGGTTCATGAGGAACCGGTGAATGTGGCTGCTTTTGCAGTAGATCATTTAGGTACCATGGGGCGTGCCAATTCAGGTGGTATCTCTGTAGGAGGAATGATTACCCAGATTGTTGAATGGTGTGGATACCGGCCAGTAATGGATGGCGAAACTCCGCTGCAAGCATTGCATAAAATTGATCTAGATGCTCTATGCACGCAAGGGATGCTCGAACCGTCTCGAAATGGCTACATGTTGGTAAGCCGGTCTCGCAAATTGTTGCGATTACCGAATACTGAAAAGACTAATGTTGATAATAATGTGAATTGGTTATATACTGATGTTGACCCCGAAGAGGCAAGAGATGATGTTCTGTATGCAGATGAGGCAATGGAGGAGGATGCACTAAGAAAGGAGAGGGTTGCTCCCCATACTAGGACCTCACGACATAAAGGTGAGGGATCCTCTTCTGCTGGCTGGACACCTTTAGATGTCGAGCAGTTCCGCGCCGAGCAGACACGCCAAGGTGTGGAGATTGAGAGAATTGTGACCGAGCAGCTCCGTCAAGGGGTTGCCATTGATGATATCCGAAGAATGATGCAGCAGATGATGTTGCATTTTCCACCTCCACACCCGCCTTCGCAGTAGACTGTGAGTCCTTTCCGCACTTAGGCTGAAACATTGGGGACAATGTTCAGTTTAGGTGGGGGAGGGGTCCTTTTCTTGTGTGTTTATTTTAAAGTTTTGCTATTTTGTGTGTTTCTGTTATTGTCTAGCTTTTGTTTTTTTTTTGTGGTACTGATTGATTAGCAACCACCAAATGACTGATGCAATTGTAGCAAGTGGATGAGAGATGCAACCTAAACTTGTTTCTTCAAGGCACCCTGGAAGTTGATGTCATCGAAGAAAAATATCTGTTGTACGCATCGTGTTGCTACTAGAATGAAAAGGGTGGACAGCACTTAAACCAAAAAGAAATTGTACGACACTCGGAGTAGTCTGGAACCTGTAAGCAAATCTATCCAACATGGTGAGGTATATCAGAGCCAAACACGACGAATTCATCATGAGGGCATTCAGGTATGACTTTATCACTCTGATTTTGCGTTTATTCTACTGACACACCATGATATGAGGACACACACTGAGGCACTTGTTTGTTTTTACCCATGAGCCTTCACAACCACCCTTGATAATATGTATCCTTTGTGAACCCCTGTTGAGCCATCTCCCTTTGTTTATTTTAACTACATAAATTAACCCCGAGCCAAACACTCCTTACCCTTGCTCGGTATTCATGTTGCGTTGTTTTCCTAAATTGTGCAAAAATAATAAGTTTGGGGTCGAGCGTGTAGAAGAGGCAAGTGCAAATGAAAAGTGAGACATTTAAATGTCATAAAAAAAAGAGTAGAAAAAAGCAAAAGCACTTTGTAACACCCCAAATCTACCCGGTAATTATAATAAAAATCAGAGTATAAATTCCAAACAACATTCATTTGAGGTATCACATATTCGTTATTCAAAAACAATTATGGCTTTATTGCCTTCATATAGACACATAGCACGTAACTTAAAACGGACAATTAAATCATTATTCAAAAATCACTTTGTTTCAAATTAAATAATTAACTCGCAGCGGAATCATCAAACTTCATAAATATTCTAATCAAATCGTAGCATCATTGCACGGTAACTTTAAGTTACAATTTAAAACATAATTCACTTAAAAATTCAGCAAACAATTTAATAAATAAAACAATCGCTTTATCCCCCCGAGTGCTACGTATCAGAGCAAGACACCAACTCGAATAACAGCAATTAAAGACTTCATAAAATCACTTCAAATTTCCATCGCTATCTTGAGTACCTGTCAATTTCCCATGGTAGGGAAACATCATTCAGAAGGGGTGAGATATCGAAAAATTATAAACAAAAGTATGATAATTAATATGTTAGAATTAAATAATACAAAATTATCACTTTACAACTTTCAGACGACAGCTATAACAACAATTTAAAATTGTACAGATATAATAACAAAATCAACAACAACATAATAATAGTTATAACAACTATTTTTCATCTTCCAGACGGTACCTGTCACAACAAGTCATTAGCATAACAACTTATAATTACAACTTCATATTATCACAATTCCCTTCACATCGTCATATTCAACAACAACTCAAGTCACATCACGTCACAATTAAATCACACTCATGCCACAAATAATGAGACTCTACAATTGCACATGCATGTGGTACCCAGGGCTTCAGCCCCCATCGCCAATTGCCAGTTAACAGAGGCATCAAGCATAAGCCTTCGTCACTAATTTTCCAATCCAGGCCGTCACCAAAAATGCATATGTATATGAATGCAACAAACACACACAACAATCAACATCATCGTCACAAAGGCATAAGCCTATATCGTCGCTATACAAATAAATAGAGGTATACATCGTCACTGAAACATCCTGCAACTTCGCATAAAACAACAACAATATACACGTCGCTCAGAAATCACCAAGAAATAACAACACAACGTACTCATCATAATTCACAAAACAAGCCGATCACAATCACCTACTAGCATATACGAACTACCTCTACAATTTTCAATTAATTCCGGATAATTAAATACACCCTAATCCCACATACAATCATCATATTCCTGGTTATATAATTCGAACCCCACCCTTACCTTGGTAAATATGGACTCTTTCACCATAGCTCTATGTCACAACAAGTCATTAGCATAACAACTTATAATTACAACTTCATATTATCACAATTCACTTCACATCGTCATATTCAACAACAACTCAAGTCACGTCACGTCACAATTAAATCACACTCATGCCACAAATAATGAGACTCTACAATTGCACATGCATGTGGTACCTAGGGCTTCAGCCCCCATCTCCAATTGCCAGTTAACAGAGGCATCAAGGCATAAGCCTTTTTCACTAATTTGCCAATCCAGGCCGTCACCAAAAATGCATATGTATATGAATGCAACAAACACACACAACAAACAACA
The DNA here is from genome assembly GCF_029867415.1 of Vicia villosa. Taxonomy (NCBI): domain Eukaryota; kingdom Viridiplantae; phylum Streptophyta; class Magnoliopsida; order Fabales; family Fabaceae; genus Vicia; species Vicia villosa. Next base: position 81,398,769 of record NC_081183.1, read on the forward strand.
TCATCGTCACAAAGGCATAAGCCTATATCGTCGCTATACCAATAAATAGAGGTATACATCGTCACTGAAACATCCTGCAACTTCGCATAAAACAACAACAATATACACGTCGCTCAGAAATCACAAAGAAATAACAACACAACATACTCATCATAATTCACAAAACAAGCCGATCACAATCACCTACTAGCATATACGAACTACCTTTACAATTTTCAATTAATTTCGGATAATTAAATACACCCTAATCCCACATACAATCATCATATTCCTAGTTATATAATTCGAACCCCACCCTTACCTTGGTAAATATGGACACATTCACCATAGCTCTAAGCTTTTCTCCAAAAGAAATCCTTTCTAATATCAATTGGAGACACGCCTAAAAACCAGTTCGGGAATCAGCTTATCAGACAAACTTAAAACCCTCAAAATCAAAATCGCTCCGGTCAGAACTTACCTCTATGAGTCAGGAACGTCGTGTCCAAGTATCGCAACGATCCAACGGTTGGATTGAGAGATATGCCCGATTTGCCAAGGTGACTCTATGCTGAAACTTGCTGCGAAAATTAAGGCTTCCTCCATAATTTTCTTCTTCTCTCAAGTGCCACTCCCATCTTTCTCTTCTCTATTCTATTTTTCCTTTCTCCCCAAAAATAAGTTATGAGACTCCAACTCTAAAACCCTAACTTTTTACTCTTAATATCTCTTTTCTCTTAATGGGCTTTACCCATAATCCATCTATTACGTTTCTACTACTAAGGCCCAATTAACTATATCTCTCATACAACATAACCAACCCAAATAACACAAACACACATACAATTAAATATTTCAAATAATTATTGTATCAAATAATAACTAAATAAATAAATAACTATTAAAATTACCAAATAGTATAGTTACTAATAAAATTAATAAAAATATTAATAAAATCGGGATGTTACAACTCTCCCCCACTTAGAATATTTTCGTCCTCGAAAATCTATACGACATCACCATACTTAACACATCCTTCACATCCAATCCTTCGATCAAATGACAACCCGGTCAGGGTTCAAATCTAGTACTTCTACCATCAATCTTCTAATACGATTGCAACATAATCCTTACTAACTTGTCAACCATTTTAGCAATATCTTGAAACATCTTACAACGTAGCAATAGCTACCACTTGCTTACATCTGGCTATACAATCTCACTTCATCATCCTCAGCAACCTATTCAACACCAAACGCATACGCAATTCTTGTTTCCATATTCAGGTGTCCTTCGCTACCAAAGCACCAATAACTTACAACCGAATCATAACCGAGGAGTACAGCTTCTCCCTAACTTAGTTCCAAACCAACTCCTGCAAGAAGCAATAAAAAACAGCAAGTACCGACAGTGTTGTACACACTTATCGCGTACTAAGGGATAAACAACAATAAGACAACTCTGGTCGGACGGACCGACCTGCTCTGATACCACTAATGTAACACCCCAAATCTACCCGGTAATTATAATAAAAATCAGAGTATAAATTCCAAACAACATTCATTTGAGGTATCACATATTCGTCATTCAAAAACAATTATGGCTTTATTGCCTTCATATAGACACATAGCACGTAACTTAAAACGGACAATTAAATCATTATTCAAAAATCACTTTGTTTCAAATTAAATAATTAACTCGCAGCGGAATCATCAAACTTCATAAATATTCTAATCAAATCGTAGCATCATTGCACGGTAACTTTAAGTTACAATTTAAAACATAATTCACTTAAAAATTCAGCAAACAAATTAATAAATAAAACAATCGCTTTATCCCCCCGAGTGCTACGTATCAGAGCAAGACACCAACTCGAATAACAGCAATTAAAGACTTCATAAAATCACTTCAAATTTCCATCGCTATCTTGAGTACCTGTCAATTTCCCATGGTAGGGAAACATCATTCAGAAGGGGTGAGATATCGAAAAATTATAAACAAAAGTATGATAATTAATATGTTAGAATTAAATAATACAAAATTATCACTTTACAACTTTCAGACGACAGCTATAACAACAATTTAAAATTGTACAGATATAATAACAAAATCAACAACAACATAATAATAGTTATAACAACTATTTTTCATCTTCCAGACGGTACCTGTCACAACAAGTCATTAGCATAACAACTTATAATTACAACTTCATATTATCACAATTCACTTCACATCGTCATATTCAACAACAACTCAAGTCACATCACGTCACAATTAAATCACACTCATGCCACAAATAATGAGACTCTACAATTGCACATGCATGTGGTACCCAGGGCTTCAGCCCCCATCGCCAATTGCCAGTTAACAGAGGCATCAAGGCATAAGCCTTCGTCACTAATTTTCCAATCCAGGCCATCACCAAAAATGCATATGTATATGAATGCAACAAACACACACAACAATCAACATCATCGTCACAAAGGCATAAGCCTATATCGTCGCTATACAAATAAGTAGAGGTATACATCGTCACTGAAACATCCTGCAACTTCGCATAAAACAACAACAATATACACGTCGCTCAGAAATCACCAAGAAATAACAACACAACGTACTCATCATAATTCACAAAACAAGCCGATCACAATCACCTACTAGCATATACGAACTACCTCTACAATTTTCAATTAATTCCGGATAATTAAATACACCCTAATCCCACATACAATCATCATATTCCTGGTTATATAATTCGAACCCCACCCTTACCTTGGTAAATATGGACTCTTTCACCATAGCTCTATGTCACAACAAGTCATTAGCATAACAACTTATAATTACAACTTCATATTATCACAATTCACTTCACATCGTCATATTCAACAACAACTCAAGTCACATCACGTCACAATTAAATCACACTCATGCCACAAATAATGAGACTCTACAATTGCACATGCATGTGGTACCCAGGGCTTCAGCCCCCATCTCTAATTGCCAGTTAACAGAGGCATCAAGGCATAAGCCTTTTTCACTAATTTGCCAATCCAGGCCGTCACCAAAAATGCATATGTATATGAATGCAACAAACACACACAACAAACAACATCATCGTCACAAAGGCATAAGCCTATATCATCGCTATACCAATAAATAGAGGTATACATCGTCACTGAAACATCCTGCAACTTCGCATAAAACAACAACAATATACACGTCGCTCAGAAATCACAAAGAAATAACAACACAACGTACTCATCATAATTCACAAAACAAGCCGATCACAATCACCTACTAGCATATACGAACTACCTCTACAATTTTCAATTAATTTCGGATAATTAAATACACCCTAATCCCACATACAATCATCATATTCCTGGTTATATAATTCGAACCCCACCCTTACCTTGGTAAATATGGACTCATTCACCATAGATCTAAGCTTTTCTCCAAAAGAAATCCTTTATAATATCAATTGGAGACACGCCTAAAAACCAGTTCGGGAATCAGCTTATCAGACAAACTTAAAACCCTCAAAATCAAAATCGCTCCAGTCAGAACTTACCTCTATGAGTCAGGAACGTCGTGTCCAAGTATCGCAACGATCCAACGGTTGGATTGAGAGATATGCCCGATTTGCCAAGGTGACTCTATGCTGAAACTTGCTGCGAAAATTAAGGCTTCCTCCATAATTTTCTTCTTCTCTCAAGTGCCACTCCCATCTTTCTCTTCTCTTTTCTATTTTTCCTTTCTCCCCAAAAATAAGTTATGAGACTCCAACTCTAAAACCCTAACTTTTTACTCTTACTATCTCTTTTCTCTTAATGGGCTTAACCCATAATCCATCTATTACGTTTCTACTACTAAGGCCCAATTAACTATATCTCTCATACAACATAACCAACCCAAATAACACAAACACACATACAATTAAATATTTCAAATAATTATTGTATCAAATAATAACTAAATAAATAAATAACTATTAAAATTACCAAATAGTATAGTTACTAATATAATTAATAAAAATATTAATAAAATCGGGATGTTACAACTCTCCCCCACTTAGAATATTTTCGTCCTCGAAAATCTATACGACATCACCATACTTAACACATCCTTCACATCCAATCCTTCGATCAAATGACAACCCGGTCAGGGTTCAAATCTAGTACTTCTACCATCAATCTTCTAATACGATTGCAACATAATCCTTACTAACTTGTCAACCATTTTAGCAATATCTTGAAACATCTTACAACGTAGCAATAGCTACCACTTGCTTACATCTGGCTATACAATCTCACTTCATCATCCTCAGCAACCTATTCAACACCAAACGCATACGCAATTCTTGTTTCCATATTCAGGTGTCCTTCGCTACCAAAGCACCAATAACTTACAACTGAATCATAACCGAGGAGTACAGCTTCTCCCTAACTTAGTTCCAAACCAACTCCTGCAAGAAGCAATAAAAAACAGCAAGTACCGACAGTGTTGTACACACTTATCGCGTACTAAGGGATAAACAACAATAAGACAACTCTGGTCGGACGGACCGACCTGCTCTGATACCACTAATGTAACACCCCAAATCTACCCGGTAATTATAATAAAAATCAGAGTATAAATTCCAAACAACATTCATTTGAGGTATCACATATTCGTCATTCAAAAACAATTATGGCTTTATTGCCTTCATATAGACACATAGCACGTAACTTAAAACGGACAATTAAATCATTATTCAAAAATCACTTTGTTTCAAATTAAATAATTAACTCGCAGCGGAATCATCAAACTTCATAAATATTCTAATCAAATCGTAGCATCATTGCACGGTAACTTTAAGTTACAATTTAAAACATAATTCACTTAAAAATTCAGCAAACAAATTAATAAATAAAACAATCGCTTTATCCCCCCGAGTGCTACGTATCAGAGCAAGACACCAACTCGAATAACAGCAATTAAAGACTTCATAAAATCACTTCAAATTTCCATCGCTATCTTGAGTACCTGTCAATTTCCCATGGTAGGGAAACATCATTCAGAAGGGGTGAGATATCGAAAAATTATAAACAAAAGTATGATAATTAATATGTTAGAATTAAATAATACAAAATTATCACTTTACAACTTTCAGACGACAGCTATAACAACAATTTAAAATTGTACAGATATAATAACAAAATCAACAACAACATAATAATAGTTATAACAACTATTTTTCATCTTCCAGACGGTACCTGTCACAACAAGTCATTAGCATAACAACTTATAATTACAACTTCATATTATCACAATTCACTTCACATCGTCATATTCAACAACAACTCAAGTCACATCACGTCACAATTAAATCACACTCATGCCACAAATAATGAGACTCTACAATTGCACATGCATGTGGTACCCAGGGCTTCAGCCCCCATCGCCAATTGCCAGTTAACAGAGGCATCAAGGCATAAGCCTTCGTCACTAATTTTCCAATCCAGGCCGTCACCAAAAATGCATATGTATATGAATGCAACAAACACACACAACAATCAACATCATCGTCACAAAGGCATAAGCCTATATCGTCGCTATACAAATAAATAGAGGTATACATCGTCACTGAAACATCCTGCAACTTCGCATAAAACAACAACAATATACACGTCGCTCAGAAATCACCAAGAAATAACAACACAACGTACTCATCATAATTCACAAAACAAGCCGATCACAATCACCTACTAGCATATACGAACTACCTCTACAATTTTCAATTAATTCCGGATAATTAAATACACCATAATCCCACATACAATCATCATATTCCTGGTTATATAATTTGAACCCCACCCTTACCTTGGTAAATATGGACTCTTTCACCATAGCTCTATGTCACAACAAGTCATTAGCATAACAACTTATAATTACAACTTCATATTATCACAATTCACTTCACATCGTCATATTCAACAACAACTCAAGTCACATCACGTCACAATTAAATCACACTCATGCCACAAATAATGAGACTCTACAATTGCACATGCATGTGGTACCCAGGGCTTCAGCCCCCATCTCCAATTGCTAGTTAACAGAGGCATCAAGGCATAAGCCTTTTTCACTAATTTGCCAATCCAGGCCGTCACCAAAAATGCATATGTATATGAATGCAACAAACACACACAACAAACAACATCATCGTCACAAAGGCATAAGCCTATATCATCGCTATACCAATAAATAGAGGTATACATCGTCACTGAAACATCCTGCAACTTCGCATAAAACAACAACAATATACACGTCGCTCAGAAATCACAAAGAAATAACAACACAACGTACTCATCATAATTCACAAAACAAGCCGATCACAATCACCTACTAGCATATACGAACTACCTCTACAATTTTCAATTAATTTCGGATAATTAAATACACCCTAATCCCACATACAATCATCATATTCCTGGTTATATAATTCGAACCCCACCCTTACCTTGGTAAATATGGACTCATTCACCATAGCTCTAAGCTTTTCTCCAAAAGAAATCCTTTATAATATCAATTGGAGACACGCCTAAAAACCAGTTCGGGAATCAGCTTATCAGACAAACTTAAAACCCTCAAAATCAAAATCGCTCCGGTCAGAACTTACCTCTATGAGTCAGGAACGTCGTGTCCAAGTATCGCAACGATCCAACGGTTGGATTGAGAGATATGCCCGATTTGCCAAGGTGACTCTATGCTGAAACTTGCTGCGAAAATTAAGGCTTCCTCCATAATTTTCTTCTTCTCTCAAGTGCCACTCCCATCTTTCTCTTCTCTTTTCTATTTTTCCTTTCTCCCCAAAAATAAGTTATGAGACTCCAACTCTAAAACCCTAACTTTTTACTCTTACTATCTCTTTTCTCTTAATGGGCTTAACCCATAATCCATCTATTACGTTTCTACTACTAAGGCCCAATTAACTATATCTCTCATACAACATAACCAACCCAAATAACACAAACACACATACAATTAAATATTTCAAATAATTATTGTATCAAATAATAACTAAATAAATAAATAACTATTAAAATTACCAAATAGTATAATTACTAATATAATTAATAAAAATATTAATAAAATCGGGATGTTACAACTCTCCCCCACTTAGAATATTTTCGTCCTCGAAAATCTATACGACATCACCATACTTAACACATCCTTCACATCCAATCCTTCGATCAAATAACAACCCGGTCAGGGTTCAAATCTAGTACTTCTACCATCAATCTTCTAATACGATTGCAACATAATCCTTACTAACTTGTCAACCATTTTAGCAATATCTTGAAACATCTTACAACGTAGCAATAGCTACCACTTGCTTACATCTGGCTATACAATCTCACTTCATCATCCTCAGCAACCTATTCAACACCAAACGCATACGCAATTCTTGTTTCCATATTCAGGTGTCCTTCGCTACCAGAGCACCAATAACTTACAACCGAATCATAACCGAGGAGTACAGCTTCTCCCTAACTTAGTTCCAAACCAACTCCTGCAAGAAGCAATAAAAAACAGCAAGTACCGACAGTGTTGTACACACTTATCGCGTACTAAGGGATAAACAACAATAAGACAACTCTGGTCGGACGGACCGACCTGCTCTGATACCACTAATGTAACACCCCAAATCTACCCGGTAATTATAATAAAAATCAGAGTATAAATTCCAAACAACATTCATTTGAGGTATCACATATTCGTCATTCAAAAACAATTATGGCTTTATTGCCTTCATATAGACACATAGCACGTAACTTAAAACGGACAATTAAATCATTATTCAAAAATCACTTTGTTTCAAATTAAATAATTAACTCGTAGCGGAATCATCAAACTTCATAAATATTCTAATCAAATCGTAGCATCATTGCACGGTAACTTTAAGTTACAATTTAAAACATAATTCACTTAAAAATTCAGCAAACAAATTAATAAATAAAACAATCGCTTTATCCCCCCGAGTGCTACGTATCAGAGCAAGACACCAACTCGAATAACAGCAATTAAAGACTTCATAAAATCACTTCAAATTTCCATCGCTATCTTGAGTACCTGTCAATTTCCCATGGTAGGGAAACATCATTCAGAAGGGGTGAGATATCGAAAAATTATAAACAAAAGTATGATAATTAATATGTTAGAATTAAATAATACAAAATTATCACTTTACAACTTTCAGACGACAGCTATAACAACAATTTAAAATTGTACAGATATAATAACAAAATCAACAACAACATAATAATAGTTATAACAACTATTTTTCATCTTCCAGACGGTACCTGTCACAACAAGTCATTAGCATAACAACTTATAATTACAACTTCATATTATCACAATTCACTTCACATCGTCATATTCAACAACAACTCAAGTCACATCACGTCACAATTAAATCACACTCATGCCACAAATAATGAGACTCTACAATTGCACATGCATGTGGTACCCAGGGCTTCAGCCCCCATCGCCAATTGCCAGTTAACAGAGGCATCAAGGCATAAGCCTTCGTCACTAATTTTCCAATCCAGGCCGTCACCAAAAATGCATATGTATATGAATGCAACAAACACACACAACAATCAACATCATCGTCACAAAGGCATAAGCCTATATCGTTGCTATACAAATAAATAGAGGTATACATCGTCACTGAAACATCCTGCAACTTCGCATAAAACAACAACAATATACACGTCGCTCAGAAATCACCAAGAAATAACAACACAACGTACTCATCATAATTCACAAAACAAGCCGATCACAATCACCTACTAGCATATACGAACTACCTCTACAATTTTCAATTAATTCCGGATAATTAAATACACCCTAATCCCACATACAATCATCATATTCCTGGTTATATAATTCGAACCCCACCCTTACCTTGGTAAATATGGACTCTTTCACCATAGCTCTATGTCACAACAAGTCATTAGCATAACAACTTATAATTACAACTTCATATTATCACAATTCACTTCACATCGTCATATTCAACAACAACTCAAGTCACATCACGTCACAATTAAATCACACTCATGCCACAAATAATGAGACTCTACAATTGCACATGCATGTGGTACCCAGGGCTTCAGCCCCCATCTCCAATTGCCAGTTAACAGAGGCATCAAGGCATAAGCCTTTTTCACTAATTTGCCAATCCAGGCCGTCACCAAAAATGCATATGTATATGAATGCAACAAACACACACAACAAACAACATCATCGTCACAAAGGCATAAGCCTATATCATCGCTATACCAATAAATAGAGGTATACATCGTCACTGAAACATCCTGCAACTTCGCATAAAACAACAACAATATACACGTCGCTCAGAAATCACAAAGAAATAACAACACAACGTACTCATCATAATTCACAAAACAAGCCGATCACAATCACCTACTAGCATATACGAACTACCTCTACAATTTTCAATTAATTTCGGATAATTAAATACACCCTAATCCCACATACAATCATCATATTCCTGGTTATATAATTCGAACCCCACCCTTACCTTGGTAAATATGGACTCATTCACCATAGCTCTAAGCTTTTCTCCAAAAGAAATCCTTTCTAATATCAATTGGAGACACGCCTAAAAACCAGTTCGGGAATCAGCTTATCAGACAAACTTAAAACCCTCAAAATCAAAATCGCTCCGGTCAGAACTTACCTCTATGAGTCAGGAACGTCGTGTCCAAGTATCGCAACGATCCAACGGTTGGATTGAGAGATATGCCCGATTTGCCAAGGTGACTCTATGCTGAAACTTGCTGCGAAAATTAAGGCTTCCTCCATAATTTTCTTCTTCTCTCAAGTGCCACTCCCATCTTTCTCTTCTCTTTTCTATTTTTCCTTTCTCCCCAAAAATAAGTTATGAGACTCCAACTCTAAAACCCTAACTTTTTACTCTTACTATCTCTTTTCTCTTAATGGGCTTAACCCATAATCCATCTATTACGTTTCTACTACTAAGGCCCAATTAACTATATCTCTCATACAACATAACCAACCCAAATAACACAAACACACATACAATTAAATATTTCAAATAATTATTGTATCAAATAATAACTAAATAAATAAATAACTATTAAAATTACCAAATAGTATAGTTACTAATATAATTAATAAAAATATTAATAAAATCGGGATGTTACAACTCTCCCCCACTTAGAATATTTTCGTCCTCGAAAATCTATACGACATCACCATACTTAACACATCCTTCACATCCAATCCTTCGATCAAATGACAACCCGGTCAGGGTTCAAATCTAGTACTTCTACCATCAATCTTCTAATACGATTGCAACATAATCCTTACTAACTTGTCAACCATTTTAGCAATATCTTGAAACATCTTACAACGTAGCAATAGCTACCACTTGCTTACATCTGGCTATACAATCTCACTTCATCATCCTCAGCAACCTATTCAACACCAAACGCATACGCAATTCTTGTTTCCATATTCAGGTGTCCTTCGCTACCAAAGCACCAATAACTTACAACCGAATCATAACCGAGGAGTACAGCTTCTCCCTAACTTAGTTCCAAACCAACTCCTGCAAGAAGCAATAAAAAACAGCAAGTACCGACAGTGTTGTACACACTTATCGCGTACTAAGGGATAAACAACAATAAGACAACTCTGGTCGGACGGACCGACCTGCTCTGATACCACTAATGTAACACCCCAAATCTACCCGGTAATTATAATAAAAATCAGAGTATAAATTCCAAACAACATTCATTTGAGGTATCACATATTCGTCATTCAAAAACAATTATGGCTTTATTGCCTTCATATAGACACATAGCACGTAACTTAAAACGGACAATTAAATCATTATTCAAAAATCACTTTGTTTCAAATTAAATAATTAACTCGCAGCGGAATCATCAAACTTCATAAATATTCTAATCAAATCGTAGCATCATTGCACGGTAACTTTAAGTTACAATTTAAAACATAATTCACTTAAAAATTCAGCAAACAAATTAATAAATAAAACAATCGCTTTATCCCCCCGAGTGCTACGTATCAGAGCAAGACACCAACTCGAATAACAGCAATTAAAGACTTCATAAAATCACTTCAAATTTCCATCGCTATCTTGAGTACCTGTCAATTTCCCATGGTAGGGAAACATCATTCAGAAGGGGTGAGATATCGAAAAATTATAAACAAAAGTATGATAATTAATATGTTAGAATTAAATAATACAAAATTATCACTTTACAACTTTCAGACGACAGCTATAACAACAATTTAAAATTGTACAGATATAATAACAAAATCAACAACAACATAATAATAGTTATAACAACTATTTTTCATCTTCCAGACGGTACCTGTCACAACAAGTCATTAGCATAACAACTTATAATTACAACTTCATATTATCACAATTCACTTCACATCGTCATATTCAACAACAACTCAAGTCACATCACGTCACAATTAAATCACACTCATGCCACAAATAATGAGACTCTACAATTGCACATGCATGTGGTACCCAGGGCTTCAGCCCCCATCGCCAATTGCCAGTTAACAGAGGCATCAAGGCATAAGCCTTCGTCACTAATTTTCCAATCCAGGCCGTCACCAAAAATGCATATGTATATGAATGCAACAAACACACACAACAATCAACATCATCGTCACAAAGGCATAAGCCTATATCGTCTCTATACCAATAAATAGAGGTATACATCGTCACTGAAACATCCTGCAACTTCGCATAAAACAACAACAATATACACGTCGCTCAGAAATCACCAAGAAATAACAACACAACGTACTCATCATAATTCACAAAACAAGCCGATCACAATCACCTACTAGCATATACGAACTACCTCTACAATTTTCAATTAATTCCGGATAATTAAATACACCCTAATCCCACATACAATCATCATATTCCTGGTTATATAATTCGAACCCCACCCTTACCTTGGTAAATATGGACTCTTTCACCATAGCTCTATGTCACAACAAGTCATTAGCATAACAACTTATAATTACAACTTCATATTATCACAATTCACTTCACATCGTCATATTCAACAACAACTCAAGTCACGTCACGTCACAATTAAATCACACTCATGCCACAAATAATGAGACTCTACAATTGCACATGCATGTGGTACCCAGGGCTTCAGCCCCCATCGCCAATTGCCAGTTAACAGAGGCATCAAGGCATAAGCCTTCGTCACTAATTTGCCAATCCAGGCCGTCACCAAAAATGCATATGTATATGAATGCAACAAACACACACAACAAACAACATCATCGTCACAAAGGCATAAGCCTATATCGTCGCTATACCAATAAATAGAGGTATACATCGTCACTGAAACATCCTGCAACTTCGCATAAAACAACAACAATATACACGTCGCTCAGAAATCACAAAGAAATAACAACACAACGTACTCATCATAATTCACAAAACAAGCCGATCACAATCACCTACTAGCATATACGAACTACCTCTACAATTTTCAATTAACTCCGGATAATTAAATACACCCTAATCCCACATACAATCATCATATTCCTGGTTATATAATTCGAACCCCACCCTTACCTTGGTAAATATGGACTCATTCACCATAGCTCTAAGCTTTTCTCCAAAAGAAATCCTTTCTAATATCAATTGGAGACACGCCTAAAAACCAGTTCGGGAATCAGCTTATCAGACAAACTTAAAACCCTCAAAATCAAAATCGCTCCGGTCAGAACTTACCTCTATGAGTCAGGAACGTCGTGTCCAAGTATCGCAACGATCCAACGGTTGGATTGAGAGATATGCCCGATTTGCCAAGGTGACTCTATGCTGAAACTTGCTGCGAAAATTAAGGCTTCCTCCATAATTTTCTTCTTCTCTCAAGTGCCACTCCCATCTTTCTCTTCTCTTTTCTATTTTTCCTTTCTCCCCAAAAATAAGTTATGAGACTCCAACTCTAAAACCCTAACTTTTTACTCTTACTATCTCTTTTCTCTTAATGGGCTTAACCCATAATCCATCTATTACGTTTCTACTACTAAGGCCCAATTAACTATATCTCTCATACAACATAACCAACCCAAATAACACAAACACACATACAATTAAATATTTCAAATAATTATTGTATCAAATAATAACTAAATAAATAAATAACTATTAAAATTACCAAATAGTATAGTTACTAATATAATTAATAAAAATATTAATAAAATCGGGATGTTACAACTCTCCCCCACTTAGAATATTTTCGTCCTCGAAAATCTATACGACATCACCATACTTAACACATCCTTCACATCCAATCCTTCGATCAAATGACAACCCGGTCAGGGTTCAAATCTAGTACTTCTACCATCAATCTTCTAATACGATTGCAACATAATCCTTACTAACTTGTCAACCATTTTAGCAATATCTTGAAACATCTTACAACGTAGCAATAGCTACCACTTGCTTACATCTGGCTATACAATCTCACTTCATCATCCTCAGCAACCTATTCAACACCAAACGCATACGCAATTCTTGTTTCCATATTCAGGTGTCCTTCGCTACCAAAGCACCAATAACTTACAACCGAATCATAACCGAGGAGTACAGCTTCTCCCTAACTTAGTTCCAAACCAACTCCTGCAAGAAGCAATAAAAAACAGCAAGTACCGACAGTGTTGTACACACTTATCGCGTACTAAGGGATAAACAACAATAAGACAACTCTGGTCGGACGGACCGACCTGCTCTGATACCACTAATGTAACACCCCAAATCTACCCGGTAATTATAATAAAAATCAGAGTATAAATTCCAAACAACATTCATTTGAGGTATCACATATTCGTCATTCAAAAACAATTATGGCTTTATTGCCTTCATATAGACACATAGCACGTAACTTAAAACGGACAATTAAATCATTATTCAAAAATCACTTTGTTTCAAATTAAATAATTAACTCGCAGCGGAATCATCAAACTTCATAAATATTCTAATCAAATCGTAGCATCATTGCACGGTAACTTTAAGTTACAATTTAAAACATAATTCACTTAAAAATTCAGCAAACAAATTAATAAATAAAACAATCGCTTTATCCCCCCGAGTGCTACGTATCAGAGCAAGACACCAACTCGAATAACAGCAATTAAAGACTTCATAAAATCACTTCAAATTTCCATCGCTATCTTGAGTACCTGTCAATTTCCCATGGTAGGGAAACATCATTCAGAAGGGGTGAGATATCGAAAAATTATAAACAAAAGTATGATAATTAATATGTTAGAATTAAATAATACAAAATTATCACTTCACAACTTTCAGACGACAGCTATAACATTAATTTAAAATTGTACAGATATAATAACAAAATCAACAACAACATAATAATAGTTATAACAACTATTTTTCATCTTCCAGACGGTACCTGTCACAACAAGTCATTAGCATAACAACTTATAATTACAACTTCATATTATCACAATTCACTTCACATCGTCATATTCAACAACAACTCAAGTCACATCACGTCACAATTAAATCACACTCATGCCACAAATAATGAGACTCTACAATTGCACATGCATGTGGTACCCAGGGCTTCAGCCCCCATCGCCAATTGCCAGTTAACAGAGGCATCAAGGCATAAGCCTTCGTCACTAATTTTCCAATCCAGGCCGTCACCAAAAATACATATGTATATGAATGCAACAAACACACACAACAAACAACATCATCGTCACAAAGGCATAAGCCTATATCGTCTCTATACCAATAAATAGAGGTATACATCGTCACTGAAACATCCTGCAACTTCGCATAAAACAACAACAATATACACGTCGCTCAGAAATCACCAAGAAATAACAACACAACGTACTCATCATAATTCACAAAACAAGCCGATCACAATCACCTACTAGCATATACGAACTACCTCTACAATTTTCAATTAATTCCGGATAATTAAATACACCCTAATCCCACATACAATCATC